>NC_048567.1:55444183-55669183 GCF_013265735.2 Oncorhynchus mykiss | reverse complement strand
GTATGTGTGTGTGTGATGGGGGAAACCACTGATTATAGCTGGAGAGGGATGAAGTGTGTGTGTGTATGTGTGTGTGTGATGGGGGAAACCACTGATTATAGCTGGAGAGGGATGAAGTGTGTGTGTGTGTGTGTGATGGGGGAAACCACTGATTACAACTGGAGAGGGATGATGTGTGTGTGTGTATGTGTGTGTGTGATGGGGAAACCACTGATTACAACTGGAGAGGGATGAAGTGTGTGTGTGTATGTGTGTGTGTGATGGGGGAAACCACTGATTATAGCTGGAGAGGGATGAAGTGTGTGTGTGTGTGATACAGGCCTGTCCGCGTGGCTAATAAGTGTCCCTATGCTAGTGATGACCAGTACTGATGTGAGGATAATGTGTGGGCCACAGGCAAATGTACCTTATGAGTTGAACTGGGATTTCAATTATATATCAAATCAGGTTGTTTGGCTACTGCACATCTATAAAAGTATGTGACTTACTCTAACATGGTATGGATTGTGTATATTGTGAGAGATATCTGAGGGTTCTGTGTGAGCCCCAAGGCTTGCCGTAGTGAGGGTTAGGGTTAGTGTGGGAACTCTAAACAATGTGTCTTACTGAGTTCTGTTCCCACGTCCCACTCCCTCACACACACACACACACACACACACACACACACACACACACACACACACGCACACACACACACGCACACACACACACACACACACACAGCTTACATCCGCCAGGACCTCAACCAGCAGGGAGCACAGCCGTGTGTATGAGAGAGGGAGATGGTTCCTGTAGTACATCTAGCAAGCTAATTTGTTCTGTGAAACTCAGTGCATCTGTTTGTTTTTACAGAGTGTGTTTATGCTGCACATGTGTTTGTGTTAGGCAGTTTGAGGCTGTGGGGATGGGAGTATTTCTATCACTCTGGCTCTCCCTAAAGGTGTGTGTGTGTTTGTTTCTCTCTCTGTACGTGGGTGTGTGTGAGCATCCTTAGGCAATGTGTAGAGGAGGTAATCTCTCAGAGGGCAGAGAGAGGGAGGGCGGAGGTGTGTGTGTGTGTGTGTGTGCTGCATCTCCCATATGTTACATAAGCAGATTACATTATGTAAGAGCATTTTTCAAGGAGAGCAAACAAACAACAGTGTTACTTAACCCCCTATCCCGCCAAACCTCCTCTTAACCTAGCCCCTTAAACCTCCTCTTAACCTAGCTCCCCAAACCTCCTCTTAACCTAGCTCCCCAAACCTCCTCTTAACCAAGCTCCCCAAACCTCCTCTTAACCTAGCTCCCCAAACCTACTCTTAACCTAGCTCCCCAAACCTCCTCTTAACCTAGCTCCCCAAACCTCCTCTTAACCTAGCCCCGCAGCCCCTCAAACTTTCTATCCCTCTACTTCTGTAACTACCCCGTATGTCTGCACACCATGCATAGACACCTTCATGCTCTAGCTCTCTCTCTCTCTCTCTGTCTCTTTGTGTCTCTCACTCTCTATCTCTCTGTCTCTCTCTCTCTCTCTCTGTCTCTTTGTGTATCTCACTCTCTATCTCTCTGTGTCTCTCTCTCTCCCCAGTCCTGCCCCCCCCCCCCCCCTCTCTCTCTCTCTCTCTCTCTCTCTCTCTGTCTCTCCCTCTCCTCCCAGCCCTGCCCTCTCTCTCTCTCTCTCTCTCTCTGTCTCTCTCTCTCTCTGCCTCTCTCTCTCCAGCCCTATCTCTCTCTCTCTCTCTCTCTCTCTCTCTGTCTCTCCCTCTGCTCCCAGCCCTGCCCCCTCTCTCTCTCTCTCTCTCTCTCTCTCTCCCCAGCCCTGCCCTCTCTCTCTCTCTCTGTCTCTCTCTGTCTCTCTCTCTCTGTCTGTCTCTCTCTCTCTCTCTCTGTCTCTCTCCCACTCTCTCTCTGTCTCTCCCTCTCCTCCCAGCCCTGCTCTCTCTCTCTCTCTCTCTCTCTCTCCCCTGCCCTCTCTCTCTCTCTTACACACACACACACACACACACACACACACACACACACACACACACACACACACACACACACACACACACACACACACACACACACACACACACACACACACACACACACACACACACACACACACCTGCCCATGCTCTTCCTGTAGTGTAGTGAGTTCATGCTGGGAGATGAGTTGGACTGACACAGCTGGGGACTGCTTCCTCTCTCTCTGTCTCTCTCTCCCTGCCCTCTCTCTCTATCCCCAGCCCTGCCCTCTCTCTCTATCCCCAGCCCTGCCCTCTCTCTCTATCCCCAGCCCTGCCCTCTAGCTCTCTCTCTCTATCCCCAGCCCTGCCCTCTCTCTCTATCCCCAACCCTGCCCTCTCTCTCTATCCCCAGCCCTGCCCTCTAGCTCTCTCTCTCCCCTGCCCTCTCTCTCTATCCCCAGCCCTGCTCTCTCTCTCTCTGTCTCTTTGTGTCTCTCATTCTCTATCTCTCTGTGTCTCTCTCTCTATCCCCAGCCCTGCCCTCTAGCTCTCTTTCTCTCTCTCCCCTAGCCCTGCCCCCCCTCTCTCTCCCTCCCCCAGCCCTGCCCTCTATCTCTCCCTAGCCCTGCCCCCCTCTCTCTATCTCTCTCTCTCCACCCTAGCCCTGCCCTCTCTCTCTCTCTCGCTCTCTCTCTCTCTCTCTCTCCAGCCCTTCCCTCTCTCTCTCTCTCTCTCTCACCCAGCCCAGCCCTGCTCTCTGTCTCTCCCCAGCCCTGGCCCCTATCTCTCTCCCCAGCCCTGCCCTCTCTCTCTCTCTCTCTCCCCAGCCCTGCCCTCTCTCTCTCTCCCCAGCCCTTCTCTCTCTCTCTCTCTCTCTCTCTCTCTCTCTCTCTCTCTCTCTCTCTCTCTCTCTCTCTCTCTCTCTCTCTCTAACCCAGCCCTGCTCTCTCTCTCTCTCCCCAGCCCTTCCCTCTCTCTCTCTCTCTCTCTCTCTCTCTCTCTCTCTCTCTCTCTCTCTCTAACCCAACCCAACCCAGCCCTGCTCTCTAGTTCTCTCTCTCTCTCCCCAGCCCTGCCCTCTCTCTCTCTCTCTCTCTCCCCAGCCCTGCCCTCTAGCTCCCCAGCCCTGCCCTCTATCTCTCTCTCTCTCTCTCTCTCTCTAACCCAGCCCAGCCCTGCTCTCTCTCTCTCTCCCCAGCCCTGCCCGCTCTCTCTCTCTCTCCCCAGCCCTGCCCTCTATCTCTCTCTCTCTCTCTCTCTCTCTCTCTCTCTAACCCAGCCCAGCCCTGCTCTCTCTCTCCCTAGCCCTTCTCTCTCTCTCTCTCTCTCTCTCTCTCTCTCTCTCTCTCTCTCTCTCTCTAACCCAGCCCTGCTCTCTCTCTCTCTCCCCAGCCCTTCCCTCTCTCTCTCCCTCTCTCTCTCTCTCTCTCTCTCTCTCTCTCTCTCTCTCTCTCTCTCCCCAGCCCTGCCCTCTGGCTCCCCAGCCCTGCCCTCTCTCTCTCTCTCTCTCTCTCTCTCTCTCTCTCTCTCTCCAGCCCTGCCCTCTATCTCTCCCTCTCTCTCTCTCCCCAGGCCCCCCTCTCTTTACCCCAGCCTTGCCCTCTCTCTCTTTCCCCAGCCCTGCCCTGTATCTCTCTCTCTCTCTCTCCCTCTCTCTCTCTCCCCAGCCCTGCCCAATCTCTCTCGCGCTCACTCTCTCAATTCAATTTAAGGGGCTTTATTGGCATGGGACACATATGTTAACATTGCCAAAGTAAGTGAAATAGATTATAAAAAAGTGAAATAAACAATATAAAATGAACAGTAAATATTACACTTCCAAAAGTTCCAAAATAATATAGATATTACAAATGTCATATTATGTCTATATACAGTGTTGTAACGATGTACAAATGGTTAAAGTACAAGAGGGAAAATAAATAAGCATAAATATAAATACCATTTACAATGGTGTTTGTTTTTCACTGGTTGACCTTTTCTTGTGGCAACAGGTCACAAATATTGCTGCTGTGATTGCACACTGTGGTATTTCACCCAGTAGATATGGGAGTTTATCAAAATCGTTTTTTTTCTTCTTCGAATTCTTTGTGGATCTGTGTAATCTGAGGGAAATATGTGTCTCTAATATGGTCATACAATAGGCAGGAGGTTAGGAAGTGCAGCTCAGTTTCAACCTCATTTTGTGGGCAGTGAGCACATAGCCTGTCTTCTCTTGAGAGCCAGGTCTGCCTACGACGGCCTTTCTCAATAGCAAGGCTATGCTCACTGAGTCTATACATAGTCAAAGCTTTTCTTAAGTTTGGGTCAGTCACAGTGGTCAGGTATTGTGTCACTGTGTACTCTCTGTTTAGGGCCAAATAGCAATCTAGTTTGCTCTGTTGTTTGTTAATTCTTTCCAATGTTTCAAGTAATTATCTTTTTGTTTTCTCATGATTTGATTAGGTCTAATTGTGTTGCTGTCCTGGGGCTCTGTGGGGTATGTTTGTGTTTGTGAACAAAGCCCCAGGACCAGCTTGCTTAGGGGTCTCTTCTCCAGGTTCATCTCTCTGTAGGCGATGGCTTTGTTATGGAAGGTTTGGGAATCGCTTCCTTTTAGGTGGTTGTAGAATTTAACGGCTCTTTTCTGGATTTTGATAATTAGCGGGTATCGGCCTAATTCTGCTCTGCATGCATTATTTGGTGTTCTACATTAAACACGGAGGATATTTTTTGCAGAATTCTGCATGCAGAGTCTCAATTTGATGTTTGTCTAATTTTGTGAATTCTTGGTTGGTGAGCAGACCCCAGGCCTCACAACCATAAAGGGCAATGGGTTCTATAACTGATTCAAGTATTTTTAGCCAGATCCTAATTGGTATGTTGAATTTTATGTTCCTTTTGATGGCATAGAATGCGCTTCTTGCCTTGTCTCGCAGATCGTTCACAGCTTTGTGGAAGTTACCTGTGGCTCTGATGTTTAGGCCGAGGTATGTACAGTTTTTTTGTGTTCTCTAGGGCAACAGTGTCTTGATGGAATTTGTATTTGTGGTCCTGGCAACTGGACCTTTTTTGGAAGACCATTATTTTTGTCTTACTGAGATTTACTGTCAGGACCCAGGTCTGGCAGAATCTGTGCAGAAGATCTAGGTGCTGCTGTAGGCTCTCATTGGTTGGCAACAGAAGCACCAGATCATCAGCAAACAGTAGACATTTTACTTCAGATTCTAGTAGGGTCAGGCCGGGTGCTGCAGACTTTTCTAGTGCCCTCGCCAATTCGTTGATATATATGTTGAAGAGGGTGGGGCTTAAGCTGCATCCCTGTCTCACCTCACGGCCCTGTGGGAAGAAATGTGTGTGTCTTTTGCCTATTTTAACCGCACACTTGTTTGTGTACATGGATTTTATAATGTCGTATGTTTTTCCCCCAACACCACTTTCCATCAATTTGTATAGCAGACCCTCATGCCAAATCTAGTCAAAAGCTTTTTTGAAATCAACAATGGATGAGAAGACTTTGCCTTTGTTTTGGTTTGTTTGTTTGTCAATTAGGGTGTGCAGGGTGAATACGTGGTCCGTCGTACGATAATTTGGTAAAAAAACAATTGGACATTTATTCAGTACATTGTTTTCACTGAGGAAATGTACGAGTCTGCTGTTAATGATAATGCAGAGGAGTTTCCCAAGGTTGCTGTTGACGCATGTCCCACGGAAGTTATTGGAGCCAAATTTGTCTCCACTTTTGTGGATTGGCGTGATCAGTCCTTGGTTCCAAATATTGGGGAAGATGCCAGAGCTGAGGATGGTGTTAAAGAGTTTTAGTATAGCCAATTGGAATTTGTTGTCTGTATATTTGATCATTTCATTGAGGATACCATCAACACCACAGGCCTTTTTGGGTTGGAGGGTTTTTATTTTGTCCTGTTGTTCATTAAAGGTAATTGGAGAACCCAGTGGGTTCTTGTAGTCTTTAATAGCTGATTCTAAGATCTGTATTTGATCATGTATATGTTTGTTCTTTGTTATAGAGCCAAAAAGATTGAAGAAGTGGTTTACCCATACATCTCCATTTTGGATAGATAATTTTTCGTGTTGTTGTTTGTTTAGTGTTTTCCAATTTTCCCAGAAGTGGTTAGATTCTTGAATTACATTGAGCTGATTTCTGACGTGCTGTTCCTTCTTTTTCCGTAGTGTATTTCTGTATTGTTTTAGTGATTCACCATGGTGAAGGCGTAGACTCAGGTTTTCCGGGTCTCTATGTTTTTGGTTGGACAGGTTTCTCAATGTCTTTCTTCGATTTTTGCATTCTTCATCAAACCCTCTATCACCTCTCTCTCTCTCTATCTCTCGATGTCCCCCCAGCCCCGCCCTCTCTCTCTCTCTTTCTCCCCAGCCCAGCCCAGCCCAGCCCTGCCCTCTCTCTCTCTCTCTCTGACAGTCCTCAATTCTTATCTCAACACTTGCCAAAGCAATAATATAATGACATTAATCATAGTATTTCTCTACCCTCTCCCCCCCTCTCTTGCTCTCTCTCTCCCTCCAGCCCTCCGCTCTCCTTTCTCTCCATCTCTGTTTATCCACCCGTCTCTTTTTTTAACATTTTCCCCTCTGTCTGCTTATCTGTCAACACCCTGTCCTGTCACATATATGATATATACTGTAAGAGATGATTACTCTAATTCATTTGATTGGCATTATCACCTTTTGATCTAATTCACTGACCGTTCTACATTTTAGGCCATTTTATACCTGCTCCTCTATACTTCCCAGGGCTTACTGGGGGCGGTAGTGAGAGCTGGCTTCTTGGTTTCTCCCTCTCCTTTAAGGTTAAAGTCCAAGGCTCTGTGCAGATCTGAAAGGATTGGATAGGTGTAAATGTACTGAACAAAAATATTAACGAAATAAAAGATCCCAGAAATGTTCCAAACGCACAAAAAGCTTATTTCTCTCATCATTTTGGGCACAAATTTGTTTACATCCCCGCTAGTGAGCATTTCTCCTTTGCCAAGATAATCCATCCACCTGACAGGTGTGGCATGTCAAGAAGCTGATTGAACAGCATGATCATCACACAGGTGCACCTTGTGCTGGGGACAATAAAAGGCCACTCTAAAATGTGCAGTTTTGTCACGCAACACAATGCCAGAGATGTGTCAAGTTTTGAGAGAGCGTGCAATTGGCATTCTGACTGCAATTGGCATTCTGAGCTGTTGCCAGAGAACTGACTGTTCACTTCTCTACCATAAGCCACGTAATTTTATACAATTTGGCAGTACGTCCAACCGGCCTCACAACCACAGACCATGTGTAACCACGCCAGCCCAGGACCTACACATCCGGCTTCTTCACCTGCGGGATCATCTGAGACCAGACACCTGGACAGCTGATGAAACGGAGGAGTATTTCTGTCTCTAATAATACCATTTTCTGTAATAAAACCCTTTTGTGGGGAAAAACAAATTCTGATTGGCCACCCCAGTGGGTGGGCCTGGCTCCCAAGTGGGTGGGCCTATGCCCTCCTAGGCACACCCATGGCTGCGTTCTTGCCCAGTCATGTGAAATCCATAGATTAGGGCCCAATTAATTTATTTATATTGACTGATTTGCTTATATGAACTGTAACTCATTAAAATCTTTAAAATTGTTGCATGTTGCGTCTATATTTTTGTTCAGTATAAATATGCTCTGATCCAATGCTTTCAGATCTACACTAGTGCCCTATCGGTTCATTTGATACTCAGTTCTGCTGTTGATCAGTCCAATCTGGCTTTGATGTTAATGTCCACAGACAGACCGGACTGGACCAAATCTGAACCTATCACAAGTTTGTAAAGCTCAATACAGTACCGTACAGTAAAGTACAGTGAGAAGAGCACAGAGGGTACAGTACAATACAGTACAGTGAGTAGAGAACATTAGAATACAGTCCAATACAATGCAGTAGTACAGTCCAATACAGTAGAGTATTGTAGAGTATAGTATAATATATTGTACTGTACTCTGCTGTGCTGCGCTGTGAATGAGAATGACATTCATATCTAGAATGATGCATTTCTATGTAGTATAGAACTCATGATGTAATTCCATTGACACCCCATTCTTTCTGCAGCAATCTTTTAATCTTCATTCAGAGCAGATATTTCAAATAGCTGTTTGTGAGAGACAACATGGCTGCATAAAAACCTGAGGGAGATTTTAGCATAATTCCGTTAGTTTGTATCTGCACAGTTCTTCCACTCAACAAGTTGTTGTACATTTTCAGTGGACATTTTAAAACATAGACTTTGTGTATAGAGCCGTATGGTTTGTTAAACTTTTAAATCACTGGTTTTTGTTTGGCATACATTTTAAAGTGACAAAACTGAGTCAAAGCTTAAATCCGTTACTGTGGAATTGCCCTGTTCCTCTCCATGTTTGATTGTGTTTACAGTGTGTTTAAGCTCTATAGATAAATCTTAATGAAGGTATACAGTATCAAGCATTGTTTACACTGAGAGTTAAGATGTCCGACGTGATGTTAGTATGAGCTTTTTTCATCAAGCTAGCTAAGTCTGCAAAAGTTTAGATTTAATGACCTCTCACTTCCTCCCTTTCCTCTATTCCTCATCCCGTGTCTGCCTCCCCTTCTCCCTTTCCTCAATCCTTCATTCCCCCTCCACCCTTATTTACAGTTTATTCTCTTTTCTCTTCCCTATCCTTCATCCCTTGTCTTCCTCCACTCTCCCTTCCCTCTATTTCTCATTCCCTCGCTTCCTCCCCTCATTTATTGTCTCTTCACTCGTTTAGAGAAATACGATAAACCCTTCTATTACTTATTATTCATTGATAGTACCAGATGCTATAGTATGTTGTCTCTCACTAGCAACTTTGACACATATCATTTGTAAAGTTGGTCTTATTGAATCAACTCTAAACACATCAGTTGCAGTGCATGGTAATAGATTTAGGGACAGGCAGGTATCCATCCGTCCACCTTGTTGCCTTTGATTCCGCACCAGGCATCCATAAATCCCTATTCTTTGTGCATCAGCGGCTGGGCTGAGCGTCGGGTATAAGTGGATCTATAAGCTGGTGAGATCTAGAGGGGTTAGGGCCAAATTGCCCTTGGAGGACTCTGTAATGAAGCCCTACTGCATCGGACGGAAGATGGAGTCACGGCTTGCGTCCCAAATGGGGCCCTTTGGAACGTACCCACGGTCTGTCTGATCCACTAGGCTGTAAAGAGAAGTTAACATCAACAACCTACAACACACACTCTTGAGCTGCCTTGTAAGGCCAGTTGTGTTAAAGTGGAGCTCCAGGTTGAGGAGCTCAGTGTCGCTCGGGTGTGTGTATGAGTGTCTGTGTTGCTGTTTGTGTGTTTGTGGCGGGTGTACGTGTCTGTGTGTGTTGGGGTGTACTTGTGTGTGTGTGTGCTCTGCCTGCCAGGCATCACTAGCAGGGACACATTGCAAGCCACCAGAAACCCCTGCACTGGGCGAAAAGGGTCAATATCAGGCGATTTCCGGATATATTTCCGGATATCTGGCGTTTTATTAGATCTAAGGAATAGACATGCTCCAGATACGCTTGTCCTTCATTTCATACACAGAGAGAGAGGATATTCTCTGTAATGGGACAGTTTCTACATGTATCCAATCTGGACCTCAGAAATATCCCTGCTACTGTATGAATCCACAGAGATATCTGGGGTGAGATATCAAGTACTCAGACCCCTTGACCTTTTCCACTTTTTGTTACGTTACAGTCTTATTCTAAAATGAATTAAATTGTTTGTCTATGGAGATTGCATGGCTGTGTGCTCGATTTTATACACCAGTCAGCAACGGATGTGGCTGAAGTAGCCAAATCCACTCATTTGAAGGAGTGTCCACATACCTTGTATATATAGTGTATCTGTGGTCATTACCTGATCATTTATGTATCGTCTTTCTCAAAAATGAATAATTTCAATAGATATTCTTAAATGATATGTAATATTCGTCCTCATATGTCTGATCGTAAATAGTCTAAATCAGCGCCCAAATGACTTGATCTGTTCCCTGTGCTTCTTCTCATGAAGGTGACGTATCTGAGCATACGCGTACATTTGCACCATATTCAGTAGTAGACTATACAAGGCACGGAAAGGCAAACATCATCATATTTCATCCTAGTTGCTATTTCCAAAGCACATCTCTGCTATTTCTGTTCAAAAAAGGCAGCAAAGCGAATCCAGAGTGTAACATCTGCTTCCAACTCACACGCTCAAACACATAGATCCCCTGAACGCAGCTCACTCTCAAACACATAGATCCCCTGAACGCAGCTCACTCTCCAGATCCCAATCACCTGAATTCTGATCACCTGTTCACAAACCTGTTTGTCATTATCACACACTATTTAGTTCAGTTCTTTGCACCCCATCTTTGTGAGGTATTATTTGTGTTTGACACACTTCTCTTTGGAGCGCATTACTCCGCCCGTGTATGACAGTTTTTGCCTGCCTCACTAACGAAGCCTATTCCCTGCCTGTACCTTAGCCTATTGATTCCCTGTTATTCACCTATTGCCTGATCTCCCGGATGGCGATAATAGCCTTTTCCCTGCCTGTACTGTTGCCTTTTGGAACCCCTGTGAATGACCTGCTGCCTGCCCCTGACCCAGCTACCTGCCTCCTCCTGTGGTCCTTTACATTAAACAACTGCTGTGCCCTGCGCTTGAAACCGACTCTCTGTCTCCCTCGTGATCATTACACAGAGCTCCAATCCGACTCTCTGTCTCCCTCGTGATCATTACACAGAGCTCCAATCCGACTCTCTGTCTCCCTCGTGTTCATTACACAGAGCTCCAATCCGACTCTCTGTCTCCCTCGTGTTCATTACACAGAGCTCCAATCGCAACACATTTTCTGTAAAGATGCAAACATAAGCCAATCTTTACTAAAAATGTATTTGATTTATTTAACAGCATATAAGTTGCACACCCTCAATACCCCTCCCTGCCGTGATTTTTATGGATGATGGATTCACTCCAAATTGTCAATGCATAAATCAAAATTGTGTCGACATTGCAAGAAAATAGTTATTTCACATAACCTTACCAGAATGTAGATGTTCTTCCTGCTTCATTCACGACGAGAAAACTAACTGGAACCAAGTTGCTAGTTAGCTACAGTAGCTAGGTAAGTTAGTTAGCTAACTAACTTTAATTAACCAGTACTACAAAATATGCCTAAACATTTTTAAAAGTTTGCTTTCACCTGGAGACTTGATAGGGGGTTAAAGAAAATACCTTTAGGGAAGGCAATTTCGTTATTTGTTAGCAAGCTGGGCTACCAAATTGCTTTTAACGTTACACCCTTTTCTAGCCTAGTAAGCTTGCTAGCCATACTGACTGCTGGACAATTTAGCTCACGTTCTTGGTTGTAGTTACTAAGATAAATACAACTTCTCAAATTAGCTACTCACTTTAGTGTTTAGTTCTTTGAAACATTCTCTAAAAAACTTCTCACTTCTTTGTTTCTCCAGGTGTCAGTTTGACCGCACACCGTCTACATACTCATTGTGGTACCCAAATAAAAAAACAGTTCAAATAAGTGATTCTTGTTGCTAGGCTACCAGTTACAGTGCCTCTAACGAGAAGGATGCAATACAGGGCGTTCTTGAACGTGGTCGTTCCTGTACTTCTTCCTCTTCTATAAGGTTTAACAGCGGTTGGCATCCAATTTGTTGCATTACCGCCACCTACTAGACTGGAGTACAACTCCCTTATACTTTGAAGAAAAAAATTGTACTAAATAAATACCCTACCATCTAACACTACATTCACTAATTTCAAAAATGATATAAAATTAAATTAACACCACCCTACTCCACTAATTACATTTATTTATTCTTACATCATGCCATCACCACTTAACACACCCTGTAACTCTTCTGATGTCAAGTCTCGCACACCCAAATACCTCGTTGCATCTACCACCACAACCTTACTGTTCTGCGACTGCTGTGCCATCCCTGCAGTACAGTTGATAACCATTGCTATAAATTATAAAAATCCAATCTTACTGAAACTTATTTCACTTTTTGGCCTATCCACCTGTACTGGTATATATCTACTACTCTCATCACTCCTCCCCCTTACCCCATCTTCCTCTACTTTCTTCACTGCGAAAGTATTCGGCCCCCTTGAACTTTGCGACCTTTTGCCACATTTCAGGCTTCAAACATAAAGATATAAAACTGTATTTTTTTGTGAAGAATCAACAACAAGTGGGACACAATCATGAAGTGGAACGACATTTATTGGATATTTCAAACTTTTTTAACAAATCAAAAACTGAAAGATTGGGCGTGCAAAATTATTCAGCCCCTTTACTTTCAGTGCAGCAAACTCTCTCCAGAAGTTCAGTGAGGATCTCTGAATGATCCAATGTTGACCTAAATGACTAATGATGATAAATACAATCCACCTGTGTGTAATCAAGTCTCCGTATAAATGCACCTGCACTATGATAGTCTCAGAGGTCCATTAAAAGCGCAGAGAGCATCATGAAGAACAAGGAACACACCAGGCAGGTCCGAGATGCTGTTGTGAAGAAGTTTAAAGCCGGATTTGGATACAAAAATATTTCCCAAGCTTTAAACATCCCAAGGAGCACTGTGCAAGCGATAATATTGAAATGGAAGGAGTATCAGACCACTGCAAATCTACCAAGACCTGGCCGTCCCTCTAAACTTTCAGCTCATACAAGGAGAAGACTGATCAGAGATGCAGCCAAGAGGCCCATGATCACTCTGGATGAACTGCAGAGATCTACAGCTGAGGTGGGAGACTCTGTCCATAGGACAACAATCAGTCGTATATTGCACAAATCTGGCCTTTATGGAAGAGTGGCAATAAGAAAGCCATTTCTTAAAGATATCCATAAAAAGTGTTGTTTAAAGTTTGCCACAAGCCACCTGGGAGACACACCAAACATGTGGAAGAAGGTGCTCTGGTCAGATGAAACCAAAATTTAACTTTTTGGCAACAATGCAAAATGTTATGTTTGGCGTAAAAGCAACACAGCTCATCACCCTGAACACACCATACCCACTGTCAAACATGGTGGTGGCAGCATCATGGTTTGGGCCTGCTTTTCTTCAACAGGGACAGGGAAGATGGTTCAAATTAATGGGAAGATGGATGAGCCAAATACAGGACCATTCTGGAAGAAAACCTGATGGAGTCTGCAAAAGACCTGAGACTGGGGCGGAGATTTGTCTTCCAACAAGACAATGATCCAAAACATAAAGCAAAATCTACAATGGAATGGTTCAAAAATAAACATATCCAGGTGTTAGAATGGCCAAGTCAAAGTCCAGACCTGAATCCAATCGAGAATCTGTGGAAAGAACTGAAAACTGCTGTTCACAAATGCTCTCCATCCAACCTCACTGAGCTCGAGCTGTTTTGCAAGGAGGAATGGGAAAAATTTTCAGTCTCTCGATGTGCAAAACTGATAGAAACATACCCCAAGCGACTTACAGCAGTAATCGCAGCAAAAGGTGGCGCTACAAAGTATTAACTTAAGGGGGCTGAATAATTTTGCACGCCCAATTTTTCAGTTTTTGATTTGTTAAAAAAGTTTGAAATATCCAATAATACTTTCGCAAGGCACTGTATGTTCGTACAGGATAACTTATATATCCTAACTTCACTTTGTCGGGCAAGTATCAACTTCAAAACTCAAGAGAACAGACAATGATTATTCTGTTTCCCCACTCTCGCCACCCTGTCTGCATCGCATCAAACGACGAGCATCACATACACCGGCCATTTTTCCCCTCAGCTGGTCAACTTTTAGATTTACTGCTACCCCAGTTATCACTGCTTTCATTGGTGCCCTTTTCTTGAGAGCAAAACAAAACAATTCACCTTGTCCCCATTCGTTTTACTCTGAGCGCATTCTCCCTCTGACCAACAGAAACACAACAATTATCACTAGACCCCTTCTGGTTACCCTCACCCATTCCACATTACCAAACTCTTTTTTTTCACCCACTGTGAAACCACAAATGGATCAGCCAAAAGGCAAGAGTCCACTTTTTCAATAAACTTCACTCCTACTGTCACAGACGCATCTTTTTCCTGATCCTTGGTGCATACTGCAGTCTCTGATAACTTCACCACACCTTCCACCTCCGATACTTCGACCTCATTCACTTCCATTTCTCCCCTTGTCTTTAGCTCCCTCTGCTTACACTTGCTACCATTCTTTTTTAACAAACCATCTCCCTTTTATCCACCATTTTTATCCGACTCAAGCTCACCCTCTTCTTCCCTTTGTCTCTTAGACCTCATCTCCCTCTCTTTTTCCTTCCATTCCTCCTCCATTTCCAAGTATACAGTTGAAGTCGGAAGTTTACATACACCTTAGCCAAATACATTTAAACTCTGTTTTTCACAATTCCTGACTTTTAATCCTAGTACAAATGCCCTGTCTTTGGTCAGTTAGGATCACCACTTTATTTTAAGAATGTGAAATGTCAGAATAATAGTAGAGAGAATGATTTTTGGTTCAGAAGTTTACATACACTCAATTAGTATTTGGTAGCATTGCCTTTAAATTGTTTAACTTGGGTCAAATGTTTCGGGTAGCCTTCCACAAGCTTCCCACAATAAGTTGGGGGAATTTTGGCCCATTCCTCCTGACAGAGCTGGTGTAACCGAGTCAGGTTTTTAAGCCTCCTTGAGCGCACATGCACTTTCAGTTCTGCCACAAATGTTCTATAGGATTGAGGTCAGTGCTTTGTGATGGCCACTCCAATACCTTGACTTTGTTGTCCTTAAGCCATTTTGTCACAACTGTGGAAGTATGCTTGGGGTCATTGTCCATTTGGAAGACCCATTTGCGACCAAACTTTAACTTGACTGACGTCTTGAGATTAATCTTCAATATATCCACATAATTTTCCTGCTTCATGATGCCATCTATTTTGTGACATGCACCAGTCCCACCTGCAGCAAAGCATCCCCACAACATGATGCTGCCACCCCCGTGCTTCACGGTTGGGATGGTGTTCTTTGGATTGCAAGCCTCCCCCTTTTTCCTCCAAACATAACAATGGTCATTATTGCCAAACAGTTCTATTTTTGTTTCATCAGACCAGAGGACATTTCTCCAAAAAGTATGATCTATGTCCCCATGTGCAGTTGCAAACCGTAGTCTGGCTTTTTTATGGACGTTTTGGAGCAGTGACTTCTTCCTTGCTGAGCAGCCTTTCAGGTTATGTCAATATAGGATTCATTTTACTGTGGATATAGATACTTTTGTACCCGTTTCCTTCAGCATCTTCACAAGATCCTTTGCTGTTGTTCTGGGATTGATTTGCACTTTTCGCACCAAAGTACGTTCATCTCTAAGAGACAGAACGTGTCTCCTTCCTGAGCGGTATGAAAGCTGTGTGGTCCCATGGTGTTTATACTTGCGTGCTATTATTTGTACAGATGAACGTGGTACTTTCAGGCGTTTGGAAATTGCAAATTACAAACAGTCGAACAACAGAGGACTCTGGATGAGAGTGGTGCAGACTCACCTGGGGTGACGCAAAGAGTGCCCTGCCTGCTGCCTCGACTCCCAGAGGGACCAACCCGGCACCGACCGGCAGTGTGCCCTCTGCGGCCACAGATGGTGCACGAACCCACTCCGGTCTTCCTACGCACCGCCCCTCCCAGCTCCATAGGTTCAGGAGAGGGGGTGCGAGGGGATGGAACCACCAGACCCCGATCAGAACGTCCGCGGGTAGCCAGCAGGTTGTCCACCCAGATGGACAGGTCCACCAGCTGATCCAACGTGAGGGTGGTGTCTCTGCAGGCCAACTCCCGACGGACATCCTCGCGCAGACTGCAACGGTAGTGGTCGATCAGGACCCTGTCATTCCATCCCGCACCTGCAGCCAGGGTCCTAAACTCTAGTGCAAACTCCTGGGCGCTCCTCGTCTCCTGCCTCAGCTGGAAGAGGCGCTCACCCGCCGCTCTACCCTCGGGCGGGTGGTCGAAGACCTAGGTATAGGTCCAGCTGTAACAGGAAACGCTGGTACCGTGCCGCCGTCCCATCATACTCCCCGGGAAGGGCGAGACGCATCCCACTTGGACCAGTTGCAGAAGGAGTGTGTAGTGGAGGTTCGGGTTGCGTTGTTGAACGCGCAGGTGGACTTCCCCATCGCTCCCAATGGTCCAGAGTCTGGATAACTTGATACATGATGGCGCCGAGATGGTGGATTATGTTTGATTGCTCCTGGATGCGCTCCTCGACCCCTGTATCAGGGGTACCTGCTCCTGCTGACTCCATAGCTGGTCGGGAATTCTGTCACGGGTTGCATAACTGGTGGCATGGAAGTCAAATGCAGGAGAGCAGAACTTAGTAAATAGCCAGAGCCATTTAATGTACATAACTACCGGCATACAAAAAGAACAAAACACATTGGCAACAAAACCCGTATCGCACCAGTCACAAAGAGCACGCGTACTTACAATAAACAATGCCCGATAAGGACATGGGGGAAACAGAGGGAACATATACGACATTGTATTAGGGAATTGAAACCAGGTGAGTGCGACAATCAGACAAAACAAATGGAACATGAAAAATAGATTGATGATGGCTAAAAGACCGGTGACGTCGACCGCCGAACACCGTCCTAACAAGGAGAGGAGCCGACTTCGGTAGAAGGCATATGTACACTACCGGTCAAAAGTTTTAGAACACCTACTCACTCAAGGGATTCTTTATTTTTACTATTTTCTACATTGTAGAATAGTAGTGAAGACATCAGAACTATGAAATAACACATATGGAATCATGTAGTAACCAAAAAAGTGTTAAACAAATCAAAGTATATTTTAAATTTGAGATTCTTCAAATAGCTGCCTTGATGACAGCTTTGCACACTTTGGGCATTCTCTCAACCAGCTTCATGAGGTAGTCACCTGGAATGCATTTCAATTAACAGGTGTGCCATGTTAAAAGTTAATTTGTGGAATTTATTTCCTTAAATAAGCAGTACATCACTTATTATTTTTTTTAAATTTTTTTAATTATTATTTTTTTAAATGTTACCCCTTTTTCTCCCCAATTTCGTGGTATCCAATTGTTGTAGTAGCTACTATCTTGTCTCATTGCTACAACTCCCGTACAGGCTCGGGAGAGACTGTCATGAATGTCATGCGTCCTCCGATACACAACCCAACCTGCTTCTTAACACAGCTCGCATCCAACCCGGAAGCCAGCCGCACCAATGTGTCGGAGGCTACACCGTGCACCTGTCAACCTTGGCTAGCGTGCACTGCGCCCGGCCCACCACAGGAGTCGCTGGTGCGCGATGAGACAAGGAGATCCCTACCGACCCTAATGACGCTAGGCCAATTGTGCGTCGCCCCACGGACCTCCCGGTCGCGGCCGGTTACGACAGAGCCTGGGGACTCTGATGGCACAGCTGGGGCTGCAGTACAGCGCCCTTAACCACTGCGCCACCCGGGAGGCCCTAGTACATCACTATTTTAAGACATGAAGTCAATACGGAACATTTCAAGAACTCTAAAAGTTTCTTCAAGTGCAGTCGCAAAAACCATCAAGCGCTATGATGAAACTGGATCTCATGAGGACCGCCACAGGAATGGAAGACCCAGAGTTACCTCTGCTGCAGAGGATAACTTAATTAGAGTTACTAGCCTCAGAAATTGCAGCCCAAATAAATGCTTCACAGAGTTCAGACACATCTCAACATCAACTGTTCAGATGAGACTGCGTGAATCAGGCCTTCATGGTTGAATTGCTGCAAAGAAACCACTACTAAAGGACACAAATAATAAGAAGAGACTTGCTTGGACTTGCTTAGACATTAGACTGGTGGAAATTTGTCCTTTGGGCTGAAGTCCAAATTGGAGATTTTTGGTTCCAACCGCCATGTCTTTGTGAGACGCGTAGTGGGTGAACGGATGATCTCCGCATAGGGTTGCACATTTTGGAGAATATTCAGAGGTGGAAACTTTCCATGGGAATATATAGGAATTAATGGGAATATATGGGAATTAACTGAAATATATTCAAATGAATATTAATACCATTTAAATGTAGATGTTTTTTTTGCATTGGCTATATTTAACATATCATATGGAGATAGAAACATAAACCTTTTACCTTATCATAAGTAGACATAATTGCACATGATGAAATCCTTCCAATAAAAAAACAAAAAACAATTTAGTTACAAATGGAACTTTAATTAAATGACTCTTCCCATGGGATGATTTCACTGAACAACAAAAGAAAGGGAAGATTGAATGATCCCAATGATCCATCGTTTTCAACATACATCTGTAAAATTATGTAGAATGATCTAGAAATGATCTTCCATGTCTTCTCCCTGGACCTCCTCAATGTCCACCTCTTGAACATCAGACTCTGAGGCCTCATATTCACTGTCAATTTCCAACCTTGTTGAGGATGACTCGTTGTTAAGCTCAAAAAGCCTCAAATTTGCCCAGAAGGCCACCAATTGTCCAACCCTTGTGTTGGTCAGACTGTTGCGTGCTTTGGTGTGTATGTTCCCAAACAAGGACCAGTTGCGTTCTGAGGTGGCTGATGTTGATGGGATTTGGAGGATGATGGAGGCAACAGGGGAAAGATCCTCAGATCCACAAATTCCCTTCCAGTAGGTGGCTAATGAGATATGTTGGCACGACTGCCATATTGCATCTCCATCCTTAAGCCCTTGCTTGGAAGTGCCAGACTGCCAAGAACCTTGCCCTCATCCAGGCCAATGTGGCGAGACACGGTAATGATGACACCATAGGTGTTGATCTCTGCACCAGACAGGATGCTCTTGCTGGCATACTTGGGGTCCAACATGTAGAACTGCAGTGTCCTCTGCTTGGAGCAACAGTGAGTGAAGTGGGCAGGGCAGTACGGATTTCTTCTCTTACATCTGCAAGCAGAGTCGGAACATCAGACAGGATGGCAGTGTCTCCTTCAATCTGTGCCATGGCTACTGCTATAGGTTTCAGGAGTTTCAGGCTGCTTATCACTCTCTCCCAAAATACATCATCCAGGAGGATCCTCTTGATGGGGCTGTCCATATCAGCAGACTGTGATATGGACATTTCTTGGAGAGACTGCTTCCCTTCCAGGAGACTGTCAAACATGATGACAACACCACCCCTGCTGGGTGCTGGGCAGCTTCAATGTGGTGCTCTTATTCTTTTCACTTTGCTTGGTGAGGTAGATTGCTGATATAACTTGATGACCCTTCACATACCTAACCATGTTCTTGGCTCTCTTGTAGAGTGTATCCATTGTTTTCAGTGCCATGATGTCCTTGAGGAGCAGATTCAAGGCATGAGCAGCACAGCCAATGTGTGTGATGTGAGGGTAGGACTCCTCCACTTTAGACAAAGCAGCCTTCATGTTCACAACATTGCCTGCCACCAGTGCAAATACCTTCTGTGGTCCAAGGTCATTGATGACTGCCTTCAGCTTATCTGCAATGTAGAGACTGGTATGTCTGTTTTCCCTTGTGTCTGTGCTCTTGAGCCTGCTCCAGAGCGCTCAGACTGGGGCGAAGGTTCACCTTCCAACAGGACAACAACCCTAAGCATGCAGCCAAGACAACGCTTGAGTGGCATCGGGACACGTCTCTGAATGTCCTTGAGTGGCTCAGCCAGAGCCCGGACTTGAACCCGTTCGACCTTCTCTGAAGAGACCTGAAAATAGCTGTGCTGCAACGCTCCCCATCCAACCTGACAGAGGTTGAGAGGATCTGCAGAGAAGAATGGGAGAAACTCCCCAAATACAGGTGTGCCAAGCTTGTAGCGTCATACCCAAGAAGACTCAAGGCTGTAATCGCTGCCAAAGGTGCTTCAACAAAGTACTGAGTAAAGGGTCTGAATACTTATGTAAATGTGATATTTCCATTTTTTTGTAATAAACTAGCAAACATTTTTTTTAAACTGTTTTTGATTTGTCATTATGGGGTATTGTGTGTAGATTGATGAGGGAAAATAACTAATGTGTCAATTTTAGAACAAGGCTGTAACCTAATAAAATGTGGAAACAGTCAAGGGGTCTGAATACTTACAGAATTTACTGTATGTGAGAAAGGTGAGTTAATAGTGAAGTTGTGTTGTGACCTCAGCAACACATCCCTGTCTTTCTCCTCTCCAACCTCGTTCCCTCCACTCCTTCACTCCAGACGCTCTCCTCCCCTACCCTCCCTCTCTCCCTCCCCCCCATCCACCCCCTCTCATCTAATGTAATTAACAGAGGAGCACGCTGTCTTACAATTGGCTAATGAATAGGCTGTGTCAATACACCAGAGACAGTAGTGTAACAGGAGAAGTGCTGCTCTGTCTGCAGCAAAGCCACAACACCAGTTTAGGAATTCAAGTTACTGTAAAAGTTACTGTAGGAAATAGAATATTATCCAGTCTTACAAACAGACAGTCTAGATGTGACAGGGAGAACGAGGAGAGAGTTACTGCTCTGTCTTTAGAAAGCTCCTTAAGTGTTTAGATAGGGACAGAAAATTAGGGCCATTACTTTTTCATTATCCCATAGGCCTATAGTGTCCTTCACCTGGGGTTGCCATGGCAGCAGTGATTTTCTTCCCTGGCTCTGCCAAATGGCAGCAGTGTACACAGAAAGAGGGGAGCAGCCGACTGCTTTTCTGCTTTGAAATGCCACAACAAGACAAGCACGTCGGTCGGCTTTCATTACGTAACTGTTCTTTTTGGCTGCACGTTATAGTGCAGTTCGTCTAGTGCAGAGATAATCCTCAGAGATGAGACCAAGTCATTCTCTAAGACACACACACTTACAATCACAAGGCAGGGCCAATTCATTATTCACAATTTCCATTTTCACCTTCCCCTCTTTCTGTTCCTTCGTTCTCTGAATGATTCATCAGTCAGTCAGTTCACCAACCAAACACCTTTGTTTTATATTAGCTGTGACAAGCTTGCTGGTATCCAGAGAACTGTCTTCGTCCTCTGTTATTCTAACCTCCTCCCCTTCCTTTTCTTTCTTTCGTTCTTTCTTTCCTTCTTTCTTTTCTTTCCTTCCCACACTGAAAACAGGAATAGACCGCTCGAATGCCGCCAGCAATTTATGGAGGGAAGGCAGGCTTCGCTCAGATCAGGCTCTTGGCTTGGCGCTTGTCTCTGTGGGCTGACTGACTGACTCCCTGACCTCCTTCTGTCTCTGACACAAATAGATGTGTAGCGGAGCACCCAGCCAGGACACACACACACACACACACACACATAGGGTCAAAAGTAGTGCATTATATAGGAAATGGGATGCCTTTTTTGACCCAGCCAGAGAGGAAAAGTAGCCAGTGACTTTAAAGCCCATTATGCATTATATTCCCCCTGACTTCTAAGTGTGCTTTGGATAAGAGTTCCCTGGAGGGGGATGAAAGGGAGGCTAGAACGCTCCCCACAGGCCCTCCCCTCCCCTGGTGCCGCTGGGAGAGAGGGTATAGAGGAGAGGGTAATGGGGGGGAAGCAGGAGTGGGGAGAGAAGAGATAGGGTAGGTGGAGAGGCTAGAGGGGAGAGAGAGAGGCCTGTGGTGTTGATGGTATCCTAAATGAAATGATAAAATATACAGACCACAAATTCCAATTGGCTATACTTAAACTCTTTAACACCATCATCAGCTCTGGCATCTTCCCCAATATTTGGAACCAAGGACTGATCACCCCAATCCACAAAAGTGGAGATAAATTTGACTCCAATAACTACCGTGGGATATGCATCAACAGCAACCTTGGGAAAATCCTCTGCATTTTCATTAACAGCAAGACTCATACATTTCCTCAGTGAAAACAATGTACTGAGCAAATGTCAAATGGCTTTTTACCAAATTACCATATGGCAGACCACGTATTCGCCCTGCACATCCTAATTGACAAACAAACCAAAACAAAGGTAAGTCTTCTCCTGTTTTATTGTTTTCCAAAAATATTTATAAAATGCATGTACACAAACATCAAAATAGGCAAAAAACACACATTTCTTCCCACAGGGCCGTGGGGCGAGACAGCAGCTTAAGCCCCACCCTCTTCAACATACATTACCAGTCAAAAGTTTGGACACACCTACTCATTCAAGGGTTTTTCTTTATTTTGACTAGTTTCTACATTGTATAATAATAGTGAAGATATCAAAACTATGAAATAACACATATGGAATCATTTAGTAACCAAAAAAGTGTTAAACAAGTAAAAATAGATTTTAGATTCTTCAATGTAGCCACCCTTTGTCTTGATGGCAGTTTTGCACATGCTTGGCATTCTCTCAACCAGCTTCATGAGGTAGTCATCTGGAATGCATTTCAATTAACAGGTGTGCTTTGTTAAAAGTTAATTTATGGAATTTCTTTCCTTCTTAATGCGTTTGAGCCGATCAGTTGTGTTCTGGCAAGGTAGGGGTGGTATACAGAAGATAGCCCTATTTAGTTAACCAGTTGCGATGAGCAAACCCGGATCCGGGATCCTATTTATAGACCTAAGCTCATTACCATAACGCAACGTTAACTATTCATGAAAATCGCAAATTAAATGAAATAAATATGCTAGCTCTCAAGCTTAGCCTTTTGTTAACAACACTGTCATCTCAGATTTTCAAAATATGCTTTTCAACCATAGCAAAACAAGCATTTGTGTAAGAGTAATGATACCTAGCGTAGCATTTAGCGTAGCATTTAGCGTAGCATTCAGCATGCAACATTTTCACAAAAACAAGAAAAGCCTTCAAATAAAATTATTTACCTTTGAAGAACTTCAGATGTTTTCAATGAGGACACTCTCAGTTAGATAGCAAATGTTCAGTTTTTCCAAAAAGATTCTTTGTGTATTAGAAATCGCTCCGTTTTGTACATCACGTTTGGCTACCAAAAAAACCTGTATCCAGGAGTGTATTTATCCCCGCAAGCTTTAGTATAACTATTCATGAAAATCGCAAATGAAATGAAATAAATATGCTAGCTCTCAAGCTTAGCCTTTTGTTAACAACACTGTCATCTCAGATTTTCAAAATATGCTTCTCAACCATAGAAAAACAAGCATTTGTGTAACAGTATTCATAGCTAGCGTAGCATTTAGCGTTAGCATTCAGCAGGCAACATTTTCACAAAAACCAGAAAAGCATTCAAATAAAATAATTTACCTTTGAAGAACTTCAGATGTTTTCAATGAGGAGACTCTGTTAGATAGCAAATGTTCAGTTTTTCCTGAAAGATTATTTGTTTAGGAGAAATCGTTCCGTTTGGTGCGTCACGTTTGGCTACCAAAAAAAAACGAAAATTCAGTCATCAAAACGCCGAACTTTTTTCCAAATTAACTCCATAATATCGACTGAAACATGGCAAACGTTGTTTAGAATCAATCATCAAGGTGTTTTTCACATATCTCTTCGATGATATATCGTTCGTGGAAGTGTGCTTTCTGTTCTGAATCCCAGGAGAAAATGCCTGCAGCTGAAGATTACGCACCAATTTAGACAAAGGACACCGGGCGGACCCCTGGTAAATGTAGTCTCTTATGGCCAATCTTCCAATGATATGCCTACAAATACGTCACAATGCTGCAGACACCTTGGAGAAACGACAGAAAGGGCAGGCTCATTCCTGGCGCATTCACAGCCGTATAAGGAGACAATGGAAAACAGCGCCTCAGAAATTTTGTTCACTTCCTGTTTGAAGTTTAATCTTGGTTTCGCCTGTAGCATCAGTTCTGGGGCACTCACAGACAATATCTTTGCAGATTTGGAAACGTTAGAGTGTTTTCTTTCCAAAGCTGTCAATTATATGCATAGTCAAGCATCTTTTCGTGACAAAATATTGCGCTTAAAACGGGAACGTTTTTTAATCCAATAATGAAATAGCGCCCCCATAGATTCAACAGGTTAAAGACCAAGTCCATAGTATGAGAAGAACAGCTCAAATAAACAAAGAGAAACGACAGTCCATCATTACTTTAAGACATGAAGGTCAGTCAATGTGGAAAATTGAAGAATCTAAAATATATTTTAATTTGTTAAACACTTTTTTAATTACTACATGATTCCATATGTGTTATTTTAAAGTGTTGATGTCTTCACTATTATTCTACAATGTAGAAAATAATAAAAATAAGTAAAAACCTTTGAATGAGTAGGTGTGTCCAAACTTTTGACTGGTACTGTATATATCAATGAATTGCCGAGGGCACTTGAACAGTCTGCAGCACCCGGCCCCAACCTACTAGAATCTGAAGTGAAATGTCTACTTTTTGCTGATGATCTGGTGCTTCTGTCCCCAACCAATGAGGGCCAACAGCAGCACCTAGATCTTCTGCACAGATTCTGCCAGACCTGGGCCCTGACAGTAAATCTCAGTAAGACAAACATAATGGTGTTCCAAAAAAGATCCAGTTGCCAGGACCATGAATACAAATTCCATCGAGACATCGTTGCCCTAGAGCACACAAAAAAACTGTACATACCTCGGCCTAAACATCAGCGCCACAGGTAACTTCCACAAAGCTGTGAACGATCTGAGAGACAAGGCAAGAAGGGCCTTCTATCTGGCTAAAAATACTTGAATCAGTTATAGAAGCCATTGCCCTTTATGTTTGTGAGGTCTGGGGTCCGCTCACCACCCCTAAAATCACAAAATTGGACAAACACCAAATTGAGACTCTGCATGCAGAATTCTGCAAAAATATCCTCCGTGTTCAACGTAAAACACAAAATTGTGTTTTTTTTGTCTGCATTCAGAGCAGAATTAGGCTGATACCCGCTAATGATCAAAATCCAGAAAAGAGCCGTTAAATTCTACAACCACCTAAAAGGAAGCGATTCCCAAACCTTCTATAACAAAGCCATCACCTTCAGAGAAATGAACCTGGAGAAGAGTCCCCTAGGCAAGCTGGTCCTGGGGCTTTGTTCACAAACACAAACATACCCCATAGAGCCAGCAACACAATTGCTACAGCAACACAAGGAAGCGATTCCCAAACCTTCCATAACAAATCCATCACCTACAGAGAGATGAACCTGGAGAAGAGTCCTCTAAGCAAGCTGGTCCTGGAGCTCTGTTCACAAACACAAATACACCCCACAGAGCTCCAGGACAGCAGCACAATTAGACCCAACCAAATCATGAGAAAACAAAAAGATAATTACTTGACACATTGGAAAGAATTAACAAAAAAACAGAGCAAACTAGAATGCTGTTTGGCCCTAAACAGAGAGTACACAGTGGCAGAATACCTGACCACTGTGACTGACCCAAACTTAAGGAAAGCTTTGACTATGTACAGACTCAGTGAGCACAGCCTTGCTATTGAGAAAGGCCGCCGTAGGCAGACATGGCTCTCAAGAGAAGACAGGCTATGTGCACACTGCCCACAAAATGATGTGGAAACTGAGCTGCACTTCCTAACCTCCTGCCCAATTTATGACCATATTAGAGAGACATATTTCCCTCAGATTACACAGATCCACAAAGAATTCAAAAGCAAATCCAATTTTGATGAACTCCCACAAGAAAAGGGCACCCAGTGAAGAACAAACACCACTGTAAATACAACCCTTATTTATGCTTATTTATTTTCCTTAACCATTTGTACATTGTTACAACACGGTATATATACACTGCTCCAAAAAATAAAGGGAACACTAAAATAACACATCCTAGATCTGAATGAATGAAATATTCTTATTAAATACTTTTTTCTTTACATAGTTGAATGTGCTGACGACAAAATCTCACAAAAATGATCAATGGAAATCAAATTTATCAACCCAAGGAGGTCTGGATTTTGAGTCACACTCAAAATTAAAGTGGAAAACCACACTACAGGCTGATCCAACTTTGATGTAATGTCCTTAAAACAAGTCAAAATGAGGCTCAGTAGTGTGTGTGGCCTCCACGTGCCTGTATGACCTCCCTACAACGCCTGGGCATGCTCCTGATGAGGTAGCAGATGGTCTCCTGAGGGATCTCCTCCCAGACCTGGACTAAAGCATCCGCCAACTCCTGGACAGTCTGTGGTGCAACGTGGCGTTGGTGGATGGAGCGAGACATGATGTCCCAGATGTGCTCAATTGGATTCAGGCCTGGGGAACGGGCGGGCCAGTCCATAGCATCAATGCCTTCCTCTTGCAGGAACTGCTGACACACTCCAGCCACATGAGGTCTAGCATTGTCTTGCAGTAGGAGGAACCCAGGGCCAACCGCACCAGCATATGGTCTCACAAGGGGTCTGAGGATCTCATCTCGGTACCTAATGGCAGTCAGGCTACCTCTGGCGAGCACATGGAGGGCTGTGTGGCCCCCCAAAGAAATGCCACCCCACACCCCACACCATGACTGACCCGCCGCCAAACCGGTCATGCTGGAGGATGTTGCAGGCAGCAGAACGTTCTCCACGGCGTCTCCAGACTCTGTCACGTCTGTCACATGTGCTCAGTGTGAACCTGCTTTCATCTGTGAAGAGCACAGGGCGCCAGTGGCGAATTTGCCAATCTTGGTGTTCTCTGGCAAATGCCAAACGTCCTGCACGGTGTTGGGCTGTAAGCACAACCCCCACCTGTGGACGTCGGGCCCTCATACCACCCTTATGGAGTCATGCACATTTGTGGCATGCTGGAGGTCATTTTGCAGGGCTCTGGCAGTGCTCCTCCTGCTCCTCCTTGCACAAAGGCGGAGGTAGCGGTCCTGCTGCTGGGTTGTTGCCCTCCTACGGCCTCCTCCACATCTCCTGATGTACTGGCCTGTCTCCTGGTAGCGCCTCCATGCTCTGGACACTACGCTGACAGACACAGCAAACCTTCTTGCCACAGCTCGCATTGATGTGCCATCCTGGATGAGCTGCACTACCTGAGCCACTTGTGTGGGTTGTAGACTCCGTCTCATGCTACCACTAGAGTGAAAGCACCGCCAGCATTCAAAAGTGACCAAAACATCAGCCAGGAAGCATAGGAACTGAGAAGTGGTCTTTGGTCACCACCTGCAGAACCACTCCTTTATTGGGGGTGTCTTGCTAGTTGCCTATAATTTCCACCTGTGTTCTATTCCATTTGCACAACATCATGTGAAATTTATCGTCAATCAGTGTTGCTTCCTAAGTGGACAGTTTGATTTCACAGAAGTGTGATTGACTTGGAGTTACATTGTGTTGTTTAAGTGTTCCCTTAATTTTTTTGAGCAGTGTATATATATAATTGTTGTTTTGAAACTTCTGTATGTGTAATGTTTACTGTTAATTTTTTTGTTTATTTTACTTTTGTGTATTATCTACCTCACTTGCTTTGGCAATGTTAACACATGTTTCCCATGCCAATAAAGCCCCTTGAATTGAATTGAATTGAATTGAGAGAGAGAGAGAGAGAGCGAGAGAGAGAGAGAGAGAGAGAGAGAGAGAGAGAGACAGTGCTACAGAGAGAGAGACAGAGCTACAGAGAGGGAGAGACAGTGCTACAGAGAGAGAGAGAGAGAGAGAGGGGGGGGGGGTGCTACAGAGAGAGAGAGAGAGAGAGAGAGAGAGACAGTGCTACAGAGAGAGAGCGAGAGGGAGAGATAGACAGTGCTACAGAGAGAGAGAGACAGAGCTGAGAGAGATAGAGAGAGAGAGAGAGAGAGTGCTACAGAGAGAAAGAGAGAGAGACAGTGCTACACAGAGAGAGAGAGAGAGAGACAGTGCTATAGAGAGAGAGAGAGAGAGACAGTGCTACAGAGAGAGAGAGAGAAAGAGAGAGACAGTGCTACAGAGAGAGTGAGAGAGAGAGAGAGAGAGAGAGAGGAGAGAGAGAGAGAGAGTGCTACACAGAGACACCATTGTAAATACAACCCATATTTATGCTTATTTATTTTATCTTGTGTCCTTTACCATTTGAACATTGTTAAAACACTGTATATATATATAATATGACATTTGTAATGTCTTTACTGTTTTGAAACCTCTGTATGTGTAATGTTTACTGTTAATTTTTGTTGTTTTTCACTTTATATATTCACTTTGTATGTTGTCTACCTCACTTGCTTTGGCAATGTTAACACATGTTTCCCATGCCAATAAAGCCCTTGAATTGAATTGAATTGAGAGAGAGACAGTGCTACAGAGAGAGAGAAAGAGACTTTAAACTTTAATTTAATTTGAAATTTAATTGAATTGAGATGACTCAAGTAGCGGCGTAAACTGTAAAAATGTACGTTACACATGGCGTATCACATTTAACAAACCAAACATTCAAATACCATTATAGAAGGTAAAATAAACCCAAACCGGCCCGTGCATCAATACCGGCATATTGTAAAATACGGTATAACGCCCAGCCCTATATTAACAAGGTCTATTTAAAACGTTTCCTCATTTCCTAATTCTCTGACAGCCCCTCTGTGTGTGTGTGTGTGTGTGCGTGGGTGTGTGTGCTTGGGGGTGTGTGTGTGTGTGTGTGGGGGGGGGGGGGGTTATGCATGCTGGCTGTGTGAGGTTATGCATGCTGGCTGGCAGAGTAGATTGTTTTCAGAATGGCCTCAGAGTGGTCAATGCAAGCAGGCAGGCTACTCTGTGTGGGCACAGTTCAAACACATAGCCCCGTGGAGAACAGAGCTCTGATTGTGACCAGGCAATCACTATGAGTGGCCCTGCAGCTCTCACAACAATCACACAGATCACATCGAGTGGCAGCGAGGGCGACTGACACTGATCTGATTTTCTGATTTGATTTTCCACTGATTAGGCCAACCATAGAGGATTGGTGACGAGAGGTTATATATGGTAAGGGACAGTGGGGTATGTTGAGCAATTTGAGCCACACTGATTGAAGTGGATTTAAACAAGTGACATCAATAAGGGATCATAGCTTTTACCTGGATTCACCTGGTCAGTCTACAGTATGGAAAGAGCAGGTGTTCCTAATTCTTTCTACCCACACTCACTTCATACTCACTCTCTCCATACTGTCCCTGGCTCTGAGTCTGCCAGTCTGAAAATGGCTTGCTGTATGAGTGAGCTGGTTGTGTCTAATTTGCCATGAGAGAAGGTAAATCAGGCTTAAAGCCCTGCTAAGAGTCTTAGAGCTGTGGCTGGGGCATGTGGTGCTGACATCCCTGCATGACCACGTAACCCCCCATCATGGTCTAACAAGACAGGACCAGGTAGCTAGCAGATAGTTGATCCCTGTCTGTAGCACTGTCTCTCTCTCTCTCTCTCTCTCTCTGTTGCACTGAATCTTAGAGCTGTGGCTGGGGCATGTGGTGCTGACATCCCTGCATGACCACATAACCCCCCATCATGGTCTAACAACACAGGACCAGGTAGCTAGCAGATAGTTGATCCCTGTCTGTAGCACTGTCTCTCTCTCTCTCTCTCTCTCTCTCAATTCAATTCAATTCAAGGGCTTTATTGGCATGGGAAACATGTGTTAACATTGCCAAAGCAAGTGAGGTAGATAATATATAAAGTGAATATATAAAGTGAAACAAACAATAAAAATTAACAGTAAACATTACACATACAGAAGTTTCAAAACAATAAAGACATTACAAATATCATATTATATATATATACAGTGTTTTAACAATGTTCAAATGGTAAAGGACACAAGATAAAATAAATAAGCATAAATATGGGTTGTATTTACAATGGTGTGTGTTCTTCACTGGTTGCCCTTTTCTCGTGGCAACAGGTCACAAATCTTGCTGCTGTGATGGCACACTGTGGAATTTCACCCAGTAGATATGGGAGTTTTTCAAAATTGGATTTGTTTTCAAATTCTTTGTGGATCTGTGTAATCTGAGGGAAATATGTCTCTCTAATATGGTCATACATTGGGCAGGAGGTTAGGAAGTGCAGCTCAGTTTCCACCTCATTTTGTGGGCAGTGAGCACATAGCCTGTCTCTTGAGAGCCATGTCTGCCTACGGCGGCCTTTCTCAATAGCAAGGCTATGCTCACTGAGTCTTTACATAGTCAAAGCTTTCCTTAATTTTGGGTCAGTCACAGTGGTCAGGTATTCTGCCGCTGTGTACTCTCTGTGTAGGGCCAAACAGCATTCTAGTTTGCTCTGTCTTTTTGTTAATTCTTTCCAATGTGTCAAGTAATTATCTTTTTGTTTTCTCATGATTTGGTTGGGTCTAATTGTGCTGCTGTCCTGGGGCTCTGTGGGGTGTGTTTGTGTTTGTGAACAGAGCCCCAGGACCAGCTTGCTTAGGGGACTCTTCTCCAGGTTCATCTCTCTGTAGGTGATGGCTTTGTTGTGGAAGGTTTGGGAATCGCTTCCTTTTAGGTGGTTATAGAATTTAACGTCTCTTTTCTGGATTTTGATAATTAGTGGGTATCGGCCTAATTCTGCTCTGCATGCATTATTTGGTGTTCTACATTGTACACGGAGGATATTTTTTCAGAATTCTGCGTGCAGAGTCTCAGAGTCTCTTTATGGTGTTTGTCCCATTTTGTGAAGTCTTGGTTGGTGAGCGGACCCCAGACCTCACAACCATAAAGGGCTCTCTCTCTCTCTCTCTCTCTCTCTCTCTCTCTCTCTCTCTCTCTCTCTCTCTCTCTCTCTCTCTGTCTCTCTCTCTCTCTCTGTAGCAATGTCTCTCTCTCTCTCTCTCTCTCTCTCTCTCTCTGTCTCTCTCTCTCTCTCTGTAGCAATGTATCTCTCTCTCTCTCTCTCTCTCTCTCTCTGTAGCACTGTCTCTCTCTCTCTCTCAATGTAGCACTCTCTCTCTCATTCTCTCTCTCTCTGTAGCACTGTCTCTCTCTCTCTCTCTCATTCTCTCTCTCTCTCTCTCATTCTCTCTCTCTGTAGCACTGTCTCTCTCTCGCTCTCTCTCTATGTAGCACTGTCTCTCTCTCTCTCTCATTCTCTCTCTCTCTCTCATTCTCTCTCTCTCTGTAGCATTGTCTCTCTCTCACTCTCTCTCTCTCTGTAGCACTGTCTCTCTCTCTCTCTCTCTCTCTCTCTCTGTAGCACTGTCTCTCTCTCTCTGTGTGTAGCACTCTCTCTCTCTCTCTCTCTCTCTCTGTGTGTGTAGCACTGTCTCTCTCTCTCTCTCTCTCTCTCTCTCTCTCTCTCTCTCTCTCTGTGTGTAGCACTGTCTCTCTCTCTCTGTAGCACTCTCTCTCTCTCTCTCTCTCTCTATGTAGCTCTGTCAAATTCAAATTCAAATTCAAGCTGCTTTATTGGCATGAAAAACATTGTGTCAATATTGCCAAAGCAACAATGTATACAATATACATTGTAACAAAATTGTAAATGATAGCAAATAATAATATAAAATGGTAGTAAATAATAATACAAAATTAAATACAAAAATAATAACAATAAAATGGTAAGTCTACAGTAAACATTAATAATTATAGTAATAACAATAATAGTAATAATAAGTAAGTTACTGTTTACTATGCAGATGTTATTATTCAGTGTCCCTCAGGCTATGGCAGGAAAATACATATTTGGCTGCAAGAGGAGCCATTGCTCCTTCGCCCATGAGTATTCTTAGTTTTTCCTCTGGGTTCAATTTGTAAAAATTTGGAATACATGTAGTCATTTCTGTGAATAATGAATCTCTGTCTCTCTCTCTCTCTGTAGCACTGTCTCTCTCTCCCTCTCTCTCTGTGTAGCACTGTCTCTCTCTCACTCTCACTATCTCTGTAGCACTGTCTCTCTCTCCCTCACTCTCTCTGTAGCACTCTCTCTCTCTCTCTCTCTCTCTCTCTCTCTCTCTCTCTCTGTGTAGCACTGTCTCCCTCTCTCTCGTCTCTCTCGCTCTCTCTCTTTCTCTCTCTCTCTCTCTGTGTGTGGAGCACTGTGTCTCTCTCTCTCTCTGTGTAGCACTGTCTCTCTCGCTTTCTCTCTCTCTGTGTAGCACTGTCTCTCTCTCTCTCACTCTCTCTGTCGCACTGTCTCTCTCTTTCTCTCTCTCTCTCTCTCTCTCTGTAAAACTGTCTCTCTCTCTCTCTCTGTGTAGCACTGTCTCTCTTCTCTCTCTCGCTCTCTCTCAAATTCAAATTCAAGCTGCTTTATTGGCATGAAAAACATTGTGTCAATATTGCCAAAGCAACAATGTATACAATATACATTGTAACAAAATTATAAATGATAGCAAATAATAATATAAAATGGTAGTAAATAATAATACAAAATTAAATACAAAAATAAATACAATAAAATGGTAACAGTCAATAGTAGAAATGTAATAAATATACAATAAAATTTTGGAAAATGAAACTATAACTAACTTATAACTAAATAACGGTCATCTTCTTCTTTATATTAGTACTACAACTACAATCATAATTATTACGACTACTACTACCATCACTAAACTATTACCACTACCATTACCACCCATATTTGGAATGATAAACATTAATAATTATAGTAATAACAATAATAGTAATAATAAGTAAGTTACTGTTTACTATGTCTTCACTGTCATGCGTGACCACATACACGCTCCTCTTTGGGTAGCCATGTCTTTTTATGTCTGCCGGTTTCTATTGCCAATCGGTGGTCACTCAGCCTGTACTTGGTAAGGATCTGTCTCTTTCCTCTGGTCTAAATAAATATCCCAATTCCCCAGGGCAGTGATTGGGGACACTGCCCTGTGTAGGGTGCCGTCTTTCGGATGGCACGTTAAACGGGTGTCCTGACTCTCTGAGGTCATTAAAGATCCCATGGCACTTATCGTAAGAGTAGGGGTGTTAACCCCGGTGTCCTGGCTAAATTCCCAATCTGGCCCTCAAACCATCACGGTCACCTAATAATCCCCAGTTTACAATTGGCTCATTCATCCCCCTCCTCTCCCCTGTAACTATTCCCCAGGTCGTTGCTGCAAATGAGAACGTGTTCTCAGTCAACTTACCTGGTAAAATAACGGATAAAAAAAAAAATATATATATATATATATATATATATATATATATATCACTCTGTGTCTCTCTATTTGCATCTCTCTTAAGAGTCAACAGGCGACGACTATCTCCCCTCTCTCTCTACATGAAAGTTACACACTCTCTCTCTCTCTCGCTCTGTCTATCTCTCTCTCTTTGTGTACTGCCACTCTCAGTCTTGTTGGGTGTTGTTGACATTATAGGCTACCGGTTATCTTCACCATCTCCCCCCCTCTCTCTCTCTCTGTGTATAAAAGTTCTGTCCTGATGAATCATGTCGATAATAGCTGACTCTCTGCTCAGTACTTAACTCACCGTCATCATCATTTTTTTTTCTAGATCCGCTCATTGACAGCAGATCTGATCAGCCCCATAGGCATCATATTCCACTCAGTCTAAGGCCATTTCTGCTATACTACTCTCTGGAGTCTAGACCCAAACAATGCGTTCTGCTAACCTTAGAGAGAGAGAGAGAGAGAGAGAGAGAGAGAAGGAGAGGACAGAGAGAGAGGAGAGGACAGAGAGAGAGAAGGAGAAGACAGAGAGCGAGAAGGAGAGGACAGAGAGAGAGAGAAGGAGAGGACAGAGAGAGATAAGGTGAGAAAGAGAGAGAGAAGGAGAGGACAGAGAGAGATAAGGTGAGAAAGAGAGAGAGAAGGAGAGGACAGAGAGAGAGAAGGAGAGGACACAGAGAGAGAAGGAGAGGACAGAAAGAGAAGGAGAAGACAGAGAGAGAGAAGGAGAGGACAGAGAGAGAGAAGGTGAGAAAGAGAGAGAGAAGGAGAGGACAAAGAGAGAGAAGGAGAGGACAGAGAGAGAGAAGGAGAGGACAGAGAGAGAGAAGGAGAGGACACAGAGAGAGAATGAGAGGACAGAAAGAGAAGGAGAGGACAGAGAGAGAGAAGGAAGGAGAGTACAGAGAGGGAGAAGGAGAGGACAGAGAGAGCAAAGGAGAGGACAGAGAGAGATACGGTGAAAAAGAGAGAGAGGAGAGGACAGAGAGAGAAGGAGAGGACAGAGAGCGAGAAGGAGAGGACAGAGAGAGATATGGTGAGAAAGCGAGAGAGGAGAGGACAGAGAGAGAAGGAGAGGACAGAGAGCGAGAAGGAGAGGACAGAGAGAGATAAGGAGAGGATAGAGAGAGAGGAAAGGACAGAGAGAGAGATGGAGAGGACAGAGAGAGAGAAGGCGAGGACAGAGAGAGAGACAAAGAGAGAGAGAAGGAGAGGACAGAGAGAGAGAAGGAGAGGACAGAGAGAGAGAAGGAGAGGACAGAGAGAAAAAGGAGAGGTGACAGAGAGAGAAGGAGAGGACAGAGAGAGAGATGGAGAGGACAGAGAGAGAGAAGGCGAGGACAGAGAGAGAGAAGGAGAGGACAGAGAGAGCAAAGGAGAGGACAGAGAGAGATATGGTGAGAAAGCGAGAGAGGAGAGGACAGAGAGAGAAGGAGAGGACAGAGAGCGAGAAGGAGAGGACAGAGAGAGATAAGGAGAGGATAGAGAGAGAGGAAAGGACAGAGAGAGAGATGGAGAGGACAGAGAGAGAGAAGGCGAGGACAGAGAGAGAGACAAAGAGAGAGAGAAGGAGAGGACAGAGAGAGAGAAGGAGAGGACAGAGAGAGAGAAGGAGAGGACAGAGAGAAAAAGGAGAGGTGACAGAGAGAGAAGGAGAGGACAGAGAGAGAGAAGGAGAGGACAGAGAGAGAGAAGGTGAGAAAGAGAGAGAGAAAGAGAGGACAAAGAGAGAGAAGGAGAGGACAGAGAGAGAGAAGGAGAGGACAGAGAGAGAGAAGGAGAGGACAGAGAGAGAGAAGGAGAGGACAGAGAGAAAAAGGAGAGGTGACAGAGAGAGAAGGAGAGGACAGAGAGAGAGAAGGAGAGGACAGAGAGAGAGAGACAAAGAGAGAGAGAAGGAGAGGACAGAGAGAGAGAAGGAGAGGACAGAGTGAGAAGGAGCGGACAGAGAGAGAGAAGGAGAGGACAGAGAGAGAGAGAAGGAGAGGACAGAGAGAGAGAAGGAGAGGACAGAGAGAGATAAGGAGAGGACAGAGAGAGAGAAGGAGAGGACAGAGAGAGAGACAAAGAGAGAGAGAAGGAGAGGACAGAGAGAGAGAAGGAGAGGACAGAGTGAGAAGGAGCGGACAGAGAGAGAGAAGGAGAGGACAGAAGGAGAGGACAGAGAGAGAGAAGGAGAGGACAGAGAGAGATAAGGAGAGGACAGAGAGAGAGAAGGAGAGGACAGAGAGAGAGCGAGGAGGAGAGGACAGAGAGAGATAAGGAGAGGATAGAGAGAGAGGAGAGGACAGAGAGAGAGATGGAGAGGACAGAGAGGACAGAAGGAGAGGACAGAGAGAGAGAAGGAGAGGACAGAGAGAGATAAGGAGAGGACAGAGAGAGAGAAGGAGAGGACAGAGAGAGAGAGAGGGAAGGATAGGACAGAGAGAGAGAAGGAGAGGACAGAGAGAGAGAGAGGAGGAGAGGACAGAGAGAGAGAAGGAGAGGACAGAGAGAGAGAGAGAGAAGGAGAGGACAGAGAGAGATAAGGAGAGGACAGAGAGAGAGAAGGAGAGGACAGAGAGAGAGAGAAGGAGAGGACAGAGAGAGAGAAGGAGAGGACAGAGAGAGAAGGAGAGGACAGAGAGAGAGAGAGAGAAGGAGAGGACAGAGAGAGAGAAGGAGAGGACAGAGAGAGAGAAGGAGAGGACAGAGAGAGAGAAGGAGAGGACAGAGAGAGGTTATTCCTCTAGTGACTGGCCCCATCCTCCATCCAACATGGAATAACCCTCCATTTATTCCCTAGGGAAGTTAGCTGTGTGTGTGTGTGTGTGTGTGTGTGTGTGTGTGTGTGTGTGTGTGTGTGTGTGTGTGTGTGTGTGTGTGTGTGTGTGTGTGTGTGTGTGTGTGTGTGTGTTAGTAAAGGGTGGGTATGTGGGTTAATGAATTGGCTGACGGATTTGGTATTTGGTACTTTATTAGGATCCCCATTTGCTGTTGCAAAAGCAGCAGATACTCTTCCTGGAGTCCACACAATACATGAACCATAATACAGAATGACATAATGCAGAACATCAATAGACAAGAACAGCTCAAAGACAGAACTACATTAAAAAAATGTAAAGGCACACGTAGCCTACATATTAATGCATACGCACAAACTATCTACTCCCAGGCCACACTATCTGGTTGTGGGCTGGGAGTATAGGGTGCTAGTATGTGGTGTGTGTGTGTGTGTGTGTGTGTGTGTGTGTGTGTGTGTGTGTGTGTGTGTGTGTGTGTGTGTGCGCTATATTTACACTCCTACACATGGTCCGTTTAGCTCCTCAGGCTGATCACAGTTCACTAGTAATCTATACACTATCAGTCTACTGTTGACATGACATCTCCTCTCCTTCATCATGTTGAAACCATCAAGGCCACCTAACCTTAAAAGGTTCAGAGGTCATCCTTAATTTTCATTCTGATTCTGATTATTTATGGTGTCATTACTAGTCTGTCTATGTGTACTTGCTCAGACCAGATGGCCAACTTAAAATGTACTCTCTCAACATCGTCTCTCAACATCGTCTCTCAACATCGTCTCTCAACATCGTCACTCAACATCGTCTTTCAACATCGTCTCTCAACATCGTCTTTCAAACTCCCTTTTGTTGCCGCGTTCCTCTTTACTGTGCTTCTTTTTCATCAATTCAATCTTCTGCCTTTCTTCTTTCTCTCCATCTCTTGGTCTTTCTCTCCATCTCTTGGTCTTTCTCTCCATCTCTTGGTCTTTCTCTCCATCTCTTGGTCTTTCTCTTCATCTCTTGGTCTTTCTCTCCATCTCTTGGTCTTTCTCTTCATCTTTAGGTCTTTTTCTCCATCTCTTGGTCTTTCTCTCCATCTCTTGGTCTTTCTCTCCATCTCTTGGTCTTTCTCTCCATCTCTTGGTCTTTCTCTTCATTTCTTGGTCTTTCTCTCCATCTCTTGGTCTTTCTCTCCATCTCTTGGTCTTTCTCTTCATCTCTTGGTCTTTCTCTCCATCTCTTGGTCTTTCTCTTCATCTCTTGGTCTTTCTCTCCATCTCTTGGTCTTTCTCTCCATCTCTTGGTCTTTCTCTTCATCTCTTGGTCTTTCTCTCCATCTCACTCATAGATGTCTACATTTAGAGCCACTTGGCCATGTGTGGTCTTGTCCTCCTCTGTGTCTATTCCTCCCAGGTGTTTGTCACACCTCTGATCCGGTGGGCTGTATGAAGAGACTGATGATGATGAGTATTCTCTGTTGTGCATGACTGAACACAATATAGTATTGTCTCATGCCCACATCTCCTCTCTCTATCCTGTCCCCTACTCTCACTCACTCGTTCCCCCTCGCTCCTCTCATTCAATTTCCTACACTCCCTCTCTCAAAAGTAATTTTCCTCCCCTCTGCTCTCTCTCATATCCTTTCCTAGAATTCACTCGGTCCTACTTTTACACCTATATCCCTCGCTCTCTTCCACTTCCTCCTTACTTCCAATGCTCTCCTCTGTCACGCCCTGACCATAGATTGCTTTGTATGTTTCTATTTTTAGTTTGGCCAGGGTGTGATGTGGGTGGGTATTCTATGTTTTGTTCTATGTTTTGTATTTCTATGTGTTTGGCCTGGTATGGTTCCCAATCAGAGGCAGCTGTCAATCGTTGTCTCTGATTGAGAACCATACTTAGGCAGCCTGGTTTCGCCCTTGAGTTGTGGGTGTTTGTTTTCTGTTTTGTATCTGTGCCAGACAGAACTGTTTCGCTTTCGTTCGTTTACATTGTTAGTTTTTGTATTTTTCAGTGTTCTATTAAATTATTATGAACACGTACCACGCTGCACCTTCATCCTCACCTTCTTCCACCTACGACGATCGTTACATCCTCTCTTGTCCTCTATCTTGCCCTGGTTTCCCCCCTTTCTCTTTTTGTCCCTCTCTTTCTTTTCTTCTCTATTCCCACTATATATTCTTTCCTATTATGTTCCCACCATCTTTCCATCTGTGCCTAGCTTCATTCTGGCAGAAAGTCAATAATGTAGAGAAAAAAGGAGAGAATAAAGAAAATACAAAAAAGATCTAAAACAAAACAGAGAGAGAGAGAGAGCTTAGGGATGGGGGGATTAAAACGAACTGATAGATGTCATGTTAGGCCAAACCGCAGTGCATTAACAATGTTGTCATGGTTTCCTGGAGGACATCATGTGTCACAATGAAAGCGCTGGACGGGAGGGTCGACCTGTCTTCCCATGCCCTGTAGGGGAACAAATTCCACATACCATGATGCAAGGCCCATCGCTCCCATTATCGATGAGACCTGGACAGTCTGACAACCCCCCCCCCCCCCCCCCCCCCGCTCTGCCCTGTCCACCTAAATCCCTGCTGACCTGGATCATACTAAGCCTGTGTCTGTCCACACATTGTCCAAGCCTCCATCTTAAACAACAATTTTGTCTAACTGAATTGGAAACAACAGATACTAGATCAAACTGTCTCTTCTCCAGGATAAAAAACTAGAAGCTAGGGGTCACAGTCAGGTCAGATGGGTGGTGAGAGAATAGTTGATGTGGGTCCAGAGGTTTCTGTCCAGGTTGGAGCTACCACCTAGCCCTATCGCTGCCTGTCTGTCAGGGGAGGAGCTACCACCTAGCCCTGTTGCTGCCTGTCTGTCAGGGGAGGAGCTACTACCTAGCCCTGTCGCTGCCTGTCTGTCAGGGGAGGAGCTACCACCTAGCCCTGTCGCTGCCTGTCTGTCAGGGGAGGAGCTACCACCTAGCCCTATCGCTGCCTGTCTGTCAGGGGAGGAGCTACTACCTAGCCCTATCGCTGCCTGTCTGTCAGGGGAGGAGCTATCACCTAGCCCTATCGCTGCCTGTCTGTCAGGGGAGGAGCTACCACCTAGCCCTGTTGCTGCCTGTCTGTCAGGGTGTGGGTAGTCAAGTTGTACTCTGAGTCCAACTGCATCCCAAGAGGTAGTGGGAAACACTCCCATTTCCAAATCCCTTCCATCTCTAAAGTAGACAAATACATTCCATCATGATGATGATGTGCTAGGCTAGTAGTAGGACAGCCAGGATGTAATATCTAGGCTAGTAGTAGGACAGCTAGGATGTAAGATCTGATGGTGATGTGCTAGGCTAGTAGTAGGACAGACAGGATGTAATATCTGATGATGATGTGCTAGGCTAGTAGTAGGACAGCCAGGATGTAATATCTAGGCTAGTAGTAGGACAGCTAGGATGTAATATCTAGGCTAGTAGTAGGACAGCCAGGATGTAATATCTAGGCTAGTAGTAGGACAGCCAGGATGTAATATCTAGGCTAGTAGTAGGACAGCTAGGATGTAATATCTAGGCTAGTAGTAGGACAGCCAGGATGTAATATCTGATGGTGATGTGCTAGGCTAGTAGTAGGACAGCCAGGATGTAATATCTGATGGTGATGTGCTAGGCTAGTAGTAGGACAGCCAGGATGTAATATCTGATGGTGATGTGCTAGCCTAGTAGTAGGACAGCCAGGATGTAATATCTGATGGTGATGTGCTAGGCTAGTAGTAGGACAGCCAGGATGTAATATCTAGGCTAGTAGTAGGACAGCCAGGATGTAATATCTAGGCTAGTAGTTGGACAGCCAGGATGTAATATCTGATGGTGATGTGCTAGGCTAGTAGTAGGACAGCCAGGATGTAAGATCTGATGGTGATGTGCTATGCTAGTAGTAGGACAGCCAGGATGTAAGATCTGATGGTGATGTGCTAGGCTAGTAGTAGGACAGCCAGGATGTAAGATCTGATGGTGATGTGCTAGGCTAGTAGTAGGACAGCCAGGATGTAATATCTGATGGTGATGTGCTAGGCTAGTAGTAGGACAGCCAGGATGTAAGATCCGATGATGATGTGCTAGGCTAGTAGTAGGACAGCCAGGATGTAATATCTGATGGTGATGTGCTAGGCTAGTAGTAGGACAGCCAGGATGTAATATCTAGGCTAGTAGTAGGACAGACAGGATGTAATATCTGATGGTGATGTGCTAGGCTAGTAGTAGGACAGCCAGGATGTAATATCTAATGGTGATGTGCTAGGCTAGTAGTAGGACAGCCAGGATGTAATATCTGATGGTGATGTGCTAGGCTAGTAGTAGGACAGCCAGGATGTAATATCTAGGCTAGTAGTAGGACAGCCAGGATGTAATATCTGATGGTGATGTGCTAGGCTAGTAGTAGGACAGCCAGGATGTAATATCTGATGGTGATGTGCTAGGCTAGTAGTAGGACAGCCAGGATGTAATATCTAGGCTAGTAGTAGGACAGCCAGGATGTAATATCTAGGCTAGTAGTAGGACAGCCAGGATGTAATATCTGATGGTGATGTGCTAGGCTAGTAGTAGGACAGCCAGGATGTAAGATCTGATGGTGATGTGCTAGGCTAGTAGTAGGACAGCCAGGATGTAATATCTGATGGTGATGTGCTAGGCTAGTAGTAGGACAGCCAGGATGTAATATCTGATGGTGATGTGCTAGGCTAGTAGTAGGACAGCCAGGATGTAATATCTAGGCTAGTAGTAGGACAGCCAGGATGTAATATCTAGGCTAGTAGTAGGACAGCCAGGATGTAATATCTGATGGTGATGTGCTAGGCTAGTAGTAGGACAGCCAGGATGTAATATCTAGGCTAGTAGTAGGACAGCCATGATGTAATATCTGATGGTGATGTGCTAGGCTAGTAGTAGGACAGCCAGGATGTAAGATCTGATGGTGATGTGCTAGGCTAGTAGTAGGACAGACAGGATGTAATATCTGATGGTGATGTGCTAGGCTAGTAGTAGGACAGCCAGGATGTAATATCTAGGCTAGTAGTAGGACAGCCAGGATGTAATATCTAGGCTAGTAGTAGGACAGCCAGGATGAAATATCTAGGCTAGTAGTAGGACAGCCAGGATGTAATATCTAGGCTAGTAGTAGGACAGCCAGGATGTAATATCTAGGCTAGTAGTAGGACAGCCAGGATGTGTTGCTATGGGTTTGAGGTATTAGGACAGAAATAGGCTGAAGGCTCCCCCTCCCAAATAGTAAACCAGGATCAGGTGATTTAGCTAGAGCCAAGCCTTTATTTACGTCAGATGGTAACACTCCTACAATCTGGGTTCAAATCCTTTTTTTTTTTGTATATTTTTTTCAGGCTTGTAGCCAATTGAATAGTTGCAAGAGTTAAAAACCCACCAGTCTGGCAAATATTGAAAAGATTTGAAATAGTATTTGAACCCAGGGCTGCAACTCTGTTACAACCTGGCTGGATGCTACAGTATAGTGCAGCCCTGGCCACATGCTTTGAATCAATGGTGGAAATGTCATTACAGTAACAAAAGGCTGCACTTAGAGTCTGTCAGTCAGCGCTGTCTGTACAACCCCATAATTACATGACAGCAGGATGAAAGTGCTCTGTCTGGCTCTGATGGTGCCGGTACCACACACATTGTTTTGTGGTTTGAATTCCTTATCATCAGTAATATTGCACAAAGGCTGGAATTCATATATTGAAACACATTGTCACGTTTATACATTGTCTTCATTTACAAGCCACTGCCTGTGCACACTTGTTATTCTGAAAACTGGATTTGTATTAACCCGTGTGGGAAGTCTTCCTGGTAGTAATGTCATATGTTTTACCTCACCCCCTTGTTGACCACGGAGAAAAAGCTACTGCTTATAAACTGAGATGTGGATTTGAAAGAATATAACTTATAAGTCTTATTATACCTATGTGGTTTTCGAAACCCTTGAAGAGCACATTGTGTTATAATGGCCAGCTGAGAGAGAGAGGGACAGCAGGAGGGACAGCGAGAGGGACAGAGAGAAAGAGAGAGAGAGAGACAGAGACCTGTTGCGTTGGCACCAGCCCTGACATTTCAGCACCCAGTGACAATAGAGCTGTCTTCTTCCCACCTGTCAATCAATCAGCTGTCCCCTGGAGACTGAAAGACGCAGGAAGCAGCGAGAACAGATGTGTGAGTGTGAACACAGAAGATCTATTTTTGTGGGCCCCGTCAGCCCTAAGACCAGACTCTGTACACTGTGTGAATCAGTGCTACATTACCACACAGGAAATTAAATGGCACAATTGATTTCCAGCCTTCCAAGCCTGTGAAGATGAGTTCAGATTAGCAGACCTTTTATTTCAGGTGTCTGGCTTTAGGAGAGACAGACAGTGCAGCCGGGGTTCCAAAAACATAATCATTCACGGGGATATTACTGATGGCTTTCATAGCTACCTCATTATTACTTATTAACATTCTACATTCTTCTCTGTTGGGCCCCATGTCCACATACGTCTCTACTCCTATTGTAATTATGTCCGTTGATGGGATATGCCTGTAATGTCTTGTCTTGACACTTCTAAACATAGCCTGTAGGATAAGTAGACTTGTCTGCCTGTCTCACTCTCTGCTCTTCTCTGTCTTTTACCCAGGATCCTTCAATGCACAAGTTGGCCGGCGGGCGCAAGAAGACAGTGTCCTTCAGTAGCATACCCTCAGAGAAGAAGGTTCGTTTTGAGTTTCTAAAAAAAAAACTACCTGGATTTAGAATTTTAGTCTGTAAATGAAAGTGAAATGGGTAACACTTTATTTGACCGACGGATGGAATTCAAAACGCATTCATAAGTCATACATGACCGATTCATAAGGAGGATAAGGATTCAATTGAAATGTATTCTCCTTCCCCCTCCTCCAGGTGAGCAGCGCGGCCGACTGCCTGGCCTTCATGCAGGGGGGCTGTGAGCTGAAGAAGGTGCGTCCCAACTCCCGGATCTACAGTCGTTTCTACACCCTGGACCAGGACCTCAGCTGCCTGCGCTGGGAGCCCTCTAAGAAGGATGGGGAGCGTGCCCGCCTGGACATAGCCACTATCAGGGAGGTTAGGACGGGGAAGAGCACTGAGACCTTCCTCCATAACGGACCTGCTGCAGAACACCTGGCTGAGGAGGCAGCCTTCTCTATTATCCACGGGGATGACTACCAGGTAGGAGGGGAAGAGGGGCAGACACTAACCTGGTCCCAGATTAGTTTGTTCTGCCTTGACATCTCCTTTGGGAATTGTGGTGCCAAGTAGTTGGCAAGAGAGCAGAAACAGACTGGCAGTCAGGCAAAGGCAGATAACACTGAGGTTTTTAAATCAATTTGTGTTTTTAATTATATTACTTTATTAATCTCTTTTATCTAATTTTTCCAAATGTTTTTAATTTGATTGTTTTACTTGAGAAAACTTTTAGATTTCATGTGATGTGTATTTGTATGTCCCAGTCTCTGGACCTGGTGGCTCTTTCAGCTGACGTGGCCAACATCTGGGTGACAGGGCTCCGTTACCTGGTGTCCCACCCCTCTGCCATCGGGCATGGAGGTGGGGCAGGCGGGGGAGGAGGTCTGGGAGAAGGGAGCATCATAGGGGAGGGTAGCCTCGGCAGTAAAATGAGGAGTGAATGGCTGGCCACAGAGTTTGCCGAGGTGGATGAAGACGGGTATGGGATCGTCGCAGAGGATACGGCCGTGGCAACCATCTGTAAGCTGTGTCCTGGCATCAAGGAGGCTAAGGTGAGTGTCTGTGTGTGTATATGTACATGCTTGTACAGTATGTGTGTGTGTGTCCATGTGAGTGTACAGTTACACCAGAGAGAGAGCAATGGTCTAGCTTGAAATTGAAAACACGATTGTCTTCATAGCTGCCTAACCATCTGTAAGGTCTGTAATGGCATCAAGGAAGCTGAGGTAAGTAACATTAGAGGAAGTAGAAAGGTTTAGAGATGATCAGAGTTGAGGTCAATTCCGTCTCCAATTCAGTTAATTATCGCACTTTGTTTTTTGTTAAATTACCCCCAAACCTAATAATGATGATAGCAACAGTTGGTATAACAGCTGTAATTACAAAAAGGATTGTCTTCATAGCTATATCTAGAGTTTAAATGAACATGCTGTAGGTGGATATCTAATGTATAAATGAACATGCTGTAGGTGGATATCTAGTGTATAAATGAACATGCTGTAGGTGGATATCTAGTGTATAAATTAACATGCTGTAGGTGGATATCTAGTGTATAAATGGAACATGCTGTAGGTGGATATCTAATGTATAAATGAACATGCTGTAGGTGGATATCTAATGTATAAATGAACATGCTGTAGGTGGATATCTAATGTATAAATGAACATGCTGTAGGTGGATATCTAGTGTATAAATGAACAAGCTGTAGGTGGATATCTAGTGTATAAATGAACATGCTGTAGGTGGATATCTAATGTATAAATGAACATGCTGTAGGTGGATATCTAATGTATAAATGAACATGCTGTAGGTGGATATCTAGTGTATAAATTAACATGCTGTAGGTGGATATCTAGTGTATAAATGGAACATGCTGTAGGTGGATATCTAATGTATAAATGAACATGCTGTAGGTGGATATCTAATGTATAAATGAACAGGCTGTAGGTGGATATCTAATGTATAAATGAACATGCTGTAGGTGGATATCTAGTGTATAAATGAACATGCTGTAGGTGGATATCTAGTGTATACATGAACATGCTGTAGGTGGATATCTAATGTATAAATTAACATGCTGTAGGTGGATATCTAATGTATAAATGAACATGCTGTAGGTGGATATCTAATGTATAAATTAACATGCTGTAGGTGGATATCTAATGTATAAATAAACATGCTGTAGGTGGATATCTAATGTATAAATAAACATGCTGTAGGTGGATATCTAGTGTATAAATTAACATGCTGTAGGTGGATATCTAGTGTATACATGAACATGCTGTAGGTGGATATCTAATGTATAAATTAACATGCTGTAGGTGGATATCTAATGTATAAATGAACATGCTGTAGGTGGATATCTATTGTATAAATGAACATGCTGTAGGTGGATATCTAATGTATAAATGAACATGCTGTAGGTGGATATCTAATGTATAAATAAACATGCTGTAGGTGGATATCTAATGTATAAATGAACATGCTGTAGGTGGATATCTAATGTATAAATGAACATGCTGTAGGTGGATATCTAATGTATAAATGAACATGCTGTAGGTGGATATCTAATGTATAAATGAACATGCTGTAGGTGGATATCTAATGTATAAATGAACATGCTGTAGGTGGATATCTAATGTATAAATGAACATGCTGTAGGTGGATATCTAATGTATAAATTAACATGCTGTAGGTGGATATCTAATGTATAAATAAACATGCTGTAGGTGGATATCTAATGTATAAATAAACATGCTGTAGGTGGATATCTAGTGTATAAATTAACATGCTGTAGGTGGATATCTAGTGTATAAATGAACATGCTGTAGGTGGATATCTAGTGTATAAATGAACATGCTGTAGGTGGATATCTAATGTATAAATGAACATGCTGTAGGTGGATATCTAATGTATAAATTAACATGCTGTAGGTGGATATCTAATGTATAAATGAACATGCTGTAGGTGGATATCTAGTGTATAAATGAACATGCTGTAGGTGGATATCTAATGTATAAATGGAACATGCTGTAGGTGGATATCTAGTGTATAAATAAACATGCTGTAGGTGGATATCTAGTGTATAAATAAACATGCTGTAGGTGGATATCTAGTGTATAAATGAACATGCTGTAGGTGGATATCTAATGTATAAATTAACATGCTGTAGGTGGATATCTAATGTATGAATGAACATGCTGTAGGTGGATATCTAATGTAAAAATGGAACATGTTGTAGGTGGATATCTAATGTATAAATAAACATGCTGTAGGTGGATATCTAGTGTATAAATGAACAAGCTGTAGGTGGATATCTAGTGTATAAATGAACATGCTGTAGGTGGATATCTAGTGTATAAATGAACATGCTGTAGGTGGATATCTAATGTATAAATGAACATGCTGTAGGTGGATATCTAATGTATAAATAAACATGTTGTAGGTGGATATCTAGTGTATGAATGAACATGCTGTAGGTGGATATCTAGTGTATAAATGGAACATGCTGTAGGTGGATATCTAATGTATAAATGAACATGCTGTAGGTGGATATCTAATGTATAAATAAACATGCTGTAGGTGGATATCTAATGTATAAATTAACATGCTGTAGGTGGATATCTAATGTATGAATGAACATGCTGTAGGTGGATATCTAATGTATAAATTAACATGCTGTAGGTGGATATCTAATGTATAAATTAACATGCTGTAGGTGGATATCTAATGTATGAATGAACATGCTGTAGGTGGATATCTAGTGTATAAATGAACATGCTGTAGGTGGATATCTAATGTATAAATTAACATGCTGTAGGTGGATATCTAGTGTATAAATGAACATGCTGTAGGTGGATATCTAGTGTATAAATGGAACATGCTGTAGGTGGATATCTAATGTATAAATGAACATGCTGTAGGTGGATATCTAATGTATAAATTAACATGCTGTAGGTGGATATCTAATGTATAAATGAACATGCTGTAGGTGGATATCTAGTGTATAAATGAACAAGCTGTAGGTAGATATCTAATGTATAAATGAACATGCTTTAGGTGGATATCTATTGTATAAATGAACATGCTGTAGGTGGATATCTAATGTATAAATGAACATGCTGTAGGTGGATATCTAATGTATAAATGAACATGCTGTAGGTGGATATCTAATGTATAAATTAACATGCTGTAGGTGGATATCTAATGTATAAATAAACATGCTGTAGGTGGATATCTAGTGTATAAATGAACATGCTGTAGGTGGATATCTAGTGTATAAATGAACATGCTGTAGGTGGATATCTAATGTATAAATTAACATGCTGTAGGTGGATATCTAATGTATGAATGAACATGCTGTAGGTGGATATCTAATGTAAAAATGGAACATGTTGTAGGTGGATATCTAGTGTATAAATGAACATGCTGTAGGTGGATATCTAATGTATGAATGAACATGCTGTAGGTGGATATCTAATGTGTAAATAAACATGCTGTAGGTGGATATCTAGTGTATAAATGAACAAGCTGTAGGTGGATATCTAGTGTATAAATGAACATGCTGTAGGTGGATATCTAGTGTATAAATGAACATGCTGTAGGTGGATATCTAATGTATAAATAAACATGCTGTAGGTGGATATCTAATGTATAAATTAACATGCTGTAGGTGGATATCTAATGTATGAATGAACATGCTGTAGGTGGATATCTAATGTATAAATGAACATGCTGTAGGTGGATATCTAATGTGTAAATAAACATGCTGTAGGTGGATATCTAATGTATAAATTAACATGCTGTAGGTGGATATCTAATGTATGAATGAACATGCTGTAGGTGGATATCTAATGTATAAATTAACATGCTGTAGGTGGATATCTAATGTATAAATTAACATGCTGTAGGTGGATATCTAATGTATGAATGAACATGCTGTAGGTGGATATCTAGTGTATAAATGAACATGCTGTAGGTGGATATCTAATGTATAAATTAACATGCTGTAGGTGGATATCTAATGTATGAATGAACATGCTGTAGGTGGATATCTAGTGTAAAAATGGAACATGCTGTAGGTGGATATCTAATGTATAAATGGAACATGCTGTAGGTGGATATCTAATGTATAAATGAACAAGCTGTAGGTGGATATCTAGTGTATAAATGAACATGCTGTAGGTGGATATCTAGTGTATACATGAACATGCTGTAGGTGGATATCTAATGTATAAATGAACAGGCTGTAGGTGGATATCTAATGTATAAATGAACAAGCTGTAGGTGGATATCTAGTGTATAAATGAACATGCTGTAGGTGGATATCTAGTGTATAAATGAACAGGCTGTAGGTGGATATCTAATGTATAAATGAACAAGCTGTAGGTGGATATCTAGTGTATACATGAACATGCTGTAGGTGGATATCTAGTGTATAAATGGAACAGGCTGTAGGTGGATATCTAACCTTTGCAAGTGTTACATACTGTACTTAGTGCCATGGTGGGTGGATAGATTGAGTATTTTGCAGTGCAGTCACACCTGTGGTTTCTACTTCCTACCCATCACACCTCTCAGTAGGAGTCCACACAAAACCCTGAGTAGAACACAATGCCTCAATGTACCTTAGAGAGAAACACTGAGGAGTCATACCCCTTGACTTATTCCACATTTTTGTTGTGGTACAGCCTGAATTAAAATATTTTCTCACCCATCTACACACAACACTCCATAACGACTAAGTGAAAACCTGTTTTAGGACATTTTTGCTAATTCATTGAAAATGAAATACAGAAATATGTAATTTACATAAGTATTAACCTCTTGGGGCTATGGGGCAGAATTTTCACTTTTGGATAAATAGCCAATTTCAACTTCCTGCTACTCATGCCAAGAATATAATATATGCATATTATTCATGAATTTGGATAGAAAACACTCTGAAGTTTCTAAAACTGTTTGAATCATGTCTGTGAGTATAACAGAACTTACAGTATGTAGCAGGCAAAACCCAGAGGACTAACTGTTTCGATTTGTTTGTTTGTTGCCTCTCTCTGTTCCCTGACTTGTTATTGCCAAGGGATACTTCTTAGGAACCTGTTGTCAGTTCCTACCGCTTCCACTGGATGTCACCATTCTTTGGAATTTGGTTGAGGTTATTCCTTTGTGCAATGAAGAAGTAGGCCAACTAGGAACTGGGTACACTTTTGTGAGTTGCACAAGACGTGAAAAGTGGCGCTGGTTTGTTTTCTTCCTGTATTGAAAACAGATTGCCCCGTCTACTATTTGATCGATTATTAACGTTTAAAAATACCTAAAGTTGTATTACAAAAGTAGTTTGAAATATTTTGGCAAAGTTTATAGGCAACTTTTGAAATATGTTGTAGTGACGTTGCGTTTTTTGTAAGCTGTTTTTTTCTGGATCAAACTCGCTTCATAAATGGACATTGTGGATATATATGGATGGAATTAGTCGAACAAAAGGACCAATTGTGATGTTTATGGGACATATTGGAGTGCCAACAAAAGAAGCTCGTCAAAGGTAATGCATGTTTTATATTTTATTTCAGCGTTTTGTGTAGCGCCTGCAGGGTTGAAATATGTTAACTCCTTTGTTTACTGCTGGTGCAGATGGTGCAGGCTAACAAATAATAGCTTCTTATGCTTTCGCCGAAAAGCAATTTTAAAATCTGTCATGTTGGCTGGATTCACAACGAGTGTAGCTTTAATTGAGTATCTTACATGTGTGATTTAATGAAAGTTTGAATTTTATAGTATTTTATTTGAATCTGTTGCTCTGCATTTTCCCTGGCAATTGGCCAGTTGAGAAATTTACGTCCCGCCTATCCCTAACTAGTTTTAACACCCCTGAGTCAATATTTTGTAGAGGCACTTTTGGCAGTGATTACAGCTGAGAGTCTTTCTGAGTACTGTAAGTCTCTAAGAGCTCTCCACACCTGGATTGTACAACATAAGCCCAATATTATTTTCAAAATTCTTCAATTCTGTCAAATTGGTTGTTGATCATTGCTAGACAACCATTTTCAGGTTTTGTCATAGATTTTTAAGTAGATTTAAGTAAAAACTCAGTAACATTCACTGTCTTGTTGGTAAACAACTCCAGTGGAGATTTGGCCATGTTTTTGGGGTTATTGTCCTGCTGAAAGATGAATTCATCTCCCAGTATCTGGTGGAAAGCAGACTGAACCAGGTTTTCCTCTAGGATTTTGCCTGTGCTTAGCTCCATTCCATTTATTTTCTATCCTGAAAAACTCCCCTGTACTTAAAAACTACAAGCATACCCATAACATGATACAGCCACCACTATTGCATAAACATGTCGTGTCTTTGGCTATGCCGGATTAAGTGATATGACATGGCATTCTATAAAATAATTTCTCCGCAATTAATATCACCTGATTGAGCTAATCATGTAAATGTAATTAACTAGAGAGTCGGGCACCACAAAATAATATTTATAGAGCTGTTATCTCCCGAATAAACTCTTAAAGACCTAGTAATATTTTACATCAATAGCAGTCAGTATCAATCGTCATCTTAATTCAGTCTCATCTGAAAGTTGTAAATTCTTTTATCTGCACGAACCCTGGCTAACAAGTTGAATCAGCAATACAAAATTGTGTTTAATTATTTATTTACTAAATACCTAACTAATCACACAGACGTACACATACACACAATTAATCATAACTTGATTACAAATTACGTCATAAAGGAAAACGTCCCTAGTGGGCGGAACAGATATGACAGCTTGTTGCACAAAAGAAAAGGGGCTGGATTTGAGTGAAAGAGCGGGAAGACTGAGGAACAAAGGGAAGAAGCTGTGCTATCCTAAATACAGTATCTTATGCATTCTAAATTCGGAAAAGGAAAATGCAATAAATATTTACTCTGAGCTGTGCTTCAGTAGGTTGGTGGTAGATGGAAGGCCGTGTTGCCAAACCGAGTCCTTTGTCCTTTGAAGAATGTCTCTGGTGGTCAATTGGATACGTTGTAGTAACGTTGTTGTGTGGTAGATGGGATACTCTGTCTGTTCCTTGCTAACCTGCGTTTGCAGCTGCGGTTTCTAACTCAACGGCTAGGAGGTATCACTTCTGTAGTGAATAAGAGTTCAAAGTTCATACCATTCGCAACCAAAGCTCACGCTTATGTTGGTTTCGTTCTGTAGTTATTATCTGAACCATTCTGACATAGGACCGTCGTCCTACATCCCCGGTGCAGGAAGTTCTATTGTCATCAAGGCTTTATATAGGAAGGGAGAAAAGGGGTGTGTTTCATAGTTTACAACCTCTGTCTCTTCACGTGGGCGGGCCACTGAGTGCGCAGTCTTATCTTATGAAAACCCACATCTCACATTTTAGAAAATCACATTTCATCCCATCACAAATAATTTCATATTCAAACATTTAAATTGAACAACAATTCCATGTGAATCCGATAACTCTGATGTGTAGACTTTCCACTGTAGGGTTTATGTCATTTTATCATTGATGAGAATGTCTCAGATGACAACCGAACTGACATCATATTCATTAAATACCACCGCATGTGTTTCATTGGTCGGATTACCAGAATATAGTTCATTTCCCCCCATCTTCTGATGTTCCCAGAATCTCTATGTTAACCAAGGGTTTTGCAAATGTAACCTCAGTAGAGTAGAGAGAGGAAAAAGGGGGGAAGAGGTATTTATGACTGACATAAACCTACCCCCCAGGCCAACGTCATGAAAAACATATGAAGAGTGGTACTCAGTAATGTGTTGCATTGGATTTGCCCCAAACAAAACTTTTGTTGCAGTATGACTTGTTGCAAACAGGCTGCATGTTATATTTTTATTCTGTACAGTCTTCCTTCTTTTCACTCTATCAATGATGTTCGTATTGTGGAGTAACTACAATGTTGTTGATCCATCCTCAGTTTTCTCATATCACACCCACTAAACTCTGTAACTGTTTTAAAGTCCCCATTGGCCTCATGAAATCCCTGAGTGGTTTTCTTCCTCTCCAGCAACTGAATTAGGAAGGACTCCTGTATCTTTGTAGTGACTGGGTGTATTGATACATCATCCAAAGTGTAACTAATAACTTCACCATGCTCAAAGGGATATTCAATGTGTGCTTTTTTTTTTACTCATTGATTTTTTAACTCACCAATAGGTGCCCTTCTTTGTGAGGAATTGGGGAAACCTCCCTGGTCTTTGTGGTTGAATCTGTGTTTAAAATTCACTGCTTGAAAGAGGGACTTTACAAATAATTGTATGTGTGGGGTACAGAGATGAGGTAGTCATACAAAAATCATGTTAAACACTATTATTGCACACAGAATGAGTCCATGCAAGCTAATTTTTACTCCTAAACTTATTTAGTATTGCCATAACAAAGTGGTTGAATAACTCAAGACATTTCATTTAATATTTGCTTAAATTTGAAAAATTTCGAAAAACACTCTTCCACTTTTGACATTATGGGGTATTGTGTGTAGGCCAGTGACAAAACAATCTTAATTTAATCAATTTTAAGTTCAGGCTGTAACACAACAAAATGTACTTTCTGAATGTACTGTATAGACAGTAAATCTCAAGGACTGCTATCGACCTAACATTAAAGTAAGCTGATACATGCCACTGGTAATTTTTGCAAGGATGGGTGAATATATTTTGGGATATTCTCCGGACAAACGAAAGCAGGAGAGGAGGCGGAGATGGGTCAGATAGCAGCTGGAAATACACAGACCTAAATAAAGCCAGTCAGAGGTATTTGTGTGAGTGCACATGGCTCCATAGCTAATCTGTTTGAATCAACGCTCAGGCCCTGGTTGTGAAGCATGCTGTGAAGCCAGTATAGCTGCCTGTGTATGTGTGTGTGTGTGTGTGTGTGTGTGTGTGTGTGTGTGTGTGTGTTTGTGTGTGTGTGTGTGTGTGTAGGTGTCTAGACTTTCCTGCAGTCAGTTTGGCATGCATGGAAGGGTAGGCCAGGGGCACGAGGTAGAGTAGTATGCTAAGCCATATAACCAGGGTGACTTTCATATCTGTTCCAAGATGGAAATTACCTGAAATTAAATTCAGTTAATTTTTAGAAAAATAATGAGCAATAAAATATTATAACAATTAATTCACCTCAAATTTGATCCCATGCATTGATTGGAACGGATGGAATTGACTTCCCGTCTTTTTCAGTCATTAGATATTATTGAATATTGTAGCTCAATAATTCATCCATTCTGTGGAGTATTACAATCTGGATGCCCTTTCTAAACCTGCTCTTCTCATCTATCCCCTGCTCCCTTTGTATCTGTCCATCCTCCCTCCCTCCCTCCCTCCCTCCCTCCCTCCCTCCCTCCCTCCCTCCCTCCCTCCCTCCCTCCCTCCCTCCCTCCCTCCCTTTCCCTCTCCACCTACCTCTCCCACTCTCTCCCTCTCCCTCTCTCTCCCTCTCCCCCTCCCACCCTCTCCCTCTCCCTCTCCCTCTCCCTCTCCCACCCTCTCCCTCTCCCTCTCCACCTCCCTCTCCCACCCTCTCCCTCTCCCTCTCCACCTCCCTCTCCCACCCTCTCCCTCTCCCTCTCCCACCCTCTCCCTCTCCCACCCTCTCCCTCTCCCTCTCCCTCCCTCTCCCTCTCCCCCTCCCTCTCCCTCTCCCTCTCCCTCTCCCCTACTTCTCTCCAGGTGCGTCTGAGGTTCAAGGAGATCCAGCACAGCAAAGAGAAGCTGACGTCTCACGTGACACGCGAGGAGTTCCAGGAGGCCTTCTGTGAACTCTGCACGCGTCCAGATGTCTATTTCCTATTGGTCCAGCTCTCTAAGGATCGCGAGTGTCTGGACGCCCAGGACCTTCGTCTCTTTCTGGAGACGGAGCAGGGCCTGTCCCTGGCCACAGCTGAGGGCTGTTTGGAGCTGGTCCTACGCTTTGAGCCCTCCAGACCAGGCCGAGAGAGAGGCTTGCTGGGGCTTGACGGCTTCGCCCGTTACCTGCAGTCTCCAGAGTGCCAGCTGTTTGACGTGGAGCACCAGGGAGTGTGTCAGGATATGGGCCTGCCCCTGTCCCACTACTACATCAGTACTTCCTATCGGTCCTATCTCCTGGATGACCAGGTCCATGGGAGGGCTGATCTAGGGGGTTTGACCAGGGCTCTGCAGGCCGGGTGTCGTTGCCTGGAGCTGGGGGTGACAGACGGCCCAGAGGGGGAGCCTCTCCTGGGGGTAGACTATGGTCCTGATGCCCACCGCCACCACCACCATCACCACCACGCCCCTGTCACCATCCGCAGTGCTCTGGAGGTGGTGAATAAGTACGCCTTCCTGACCTCGCCCTACCCGCTTCTGCTCTACCTGTGCCAGCGCTGTTCCCCCTCCCAGCAGCGTACCTTGGCCCAGCACCTGAGGAAGGTGTTCTCTACACGTCTCTACACCCCTGAGGCCCTGCCGGTCAGCCCGGTGGGGCGAGCCACCACCCTGCCCTCCCCTGAGCAGCTGAAGGGCCGGGTGCTGCTGGTGGGGAAGAAGCTACCCCCTGAAGAGGAGGGATCCGAGGGAGAGGTATCAGAGGAGGATGAGGAGATAGGGGGAGGCGGACCCTTGGCTGGCCGGCGAATGACCATCCCCGGAGAGGAGGAACTGGGTGTGGTTTTAGTGGTACCCCCGCCCCCTCAGCCCAGGAGACTCCGCCTCCAACGCGAGCTCTCAGATCTGGTGAGCGTGGCAAGAACTGGAAGCCGTAGCTTCTACAACCACCGAGAAATAAGGAAACAAGGACAGCAGCACTCCCCACCCAGCACCCCCTCAACACCGGGCACGCCCTTACTCCCTGATTCGGCCTATTGGACTCTGTGCTCCCTGGGGGAAGGAGAAGCGGGCCGGCTGGCCAGTGAGAGCCCAGAGGACCTAGTAGGCTTCACCAAGCGTACCCTGACCCGTGTCCGGCCCAGCTCCGTCCGCCTGGACTCCTCCAACCCCAACCCCCAGGGGTACTGGAAGGGCGGGGTCCAGCTGGTGGCCCTCAACCAGCAGACCCCCGGGGCCATGCTGGACCTCCACAGGGGACGCTTCATCCAGAACGGGGGCTGTGGCTTCGTGCTGCGCCCGGGGGTCATGAGAGACGAGGTTTCCTACTTCAGTGCCGTGACCCAGGGGTGTGTGCCCGGCGTGCCACCTCAGACCCTCAGGGTGAAGGTGATCAGCGCTCACAACCTGCCCAAGCCGCAGGGAGCTGGGGCCAAAGGAGAGGTTATAGATCCCTACGTGGTTCTGGAGCTACATGGGGTACCAGCGGACTGCGCTGAGCAACGGACCCGGACCGCAGCACAGAACCAGGATGGCCCACTGTTTGATGAGACCTTTGAGTTTCAGGTAAGAGTTCAGTCATTTATTCTTATCTTATATTTCACCTTTATTTAACCAGGTAGGCCAGTTGAGAACAAGTTCTCATTTACAACTCTGACCTGGCCAAGAAAAAAGCAGTGCGACAAAAACAACAACACAGAGTTTCACATGGGATTAACATGTGTAACCTACAGATACATGTGAAAGTACAGCACGGTTCATCAACATAACCTCAGACTAAGAGCACGGTCGCCCCACAAGCTGAGTGTTCATACACGTAAACATCTAATGGCATAACAGGAGGGAAAAACTCGCTGAAAGGACATCATTACAATCAGAAACTGAGAGTCATTCCAACCAGTTTTACTTTCTAAGTCTAGACAGAATATGGTCTATGTTTGTCCCTGTACAGATAATAATGAAGAAAAACATCAGTTTCATAAGGATACTCAACAATAAGAACTATTTGTATAGAGTCTTTCCAGCTCCCAAGGACAGTTAACTACAGTATTCATTCCCATAGCGACAGACAGAGCCATTGTGATTCCCCTGAGCCGTTGTGGAAGATTTAGTTATGACGACAGATGGCCAGGGCTTATAAAACATGATGTGAAACATGGGAATGGAGAGGGAACAGTTGGATAGTTGCCTTGGTGCTGTTGACCAGTGGTGTGGCGTGCTAGGCTAGTTGGTAGTGCAGAGTATAACAATACTTCTTTCCACTGTCTCATGTTAGGAGAATTACAGTCTCAAATGAACATACTGAACCAAAGACTGAAAAGAAAACATTAACTACAATGTTTCGTATATATTTTTTTACAAGTAAGAAAGAAACTAAAGCCAGTGGTTGAGCTCTGTTTTGCTCATTAGTCCTGTGGCCTGTAACCTAAGGCTTGGTGGGGGACTAGAGGGTAATGTGGCGTGACTCCACACACACAAACACACACCCACACAGTTATGTCTTACTGTACTTGTGAGGACTTTTTGGGAACCAACAATTGATTCCCATTCAAAATCATATTTCCCCTAACCCTAACCATAACCCCTAACCCTTAACTCCTAACCCTCACCATTAACCCTTAATCCTAATTCTAACCTTAACCCAAACCCTATAAACCTAACCCCTAAACCTAAAATTAATCTGACAATGTACGGGTAGATACAGTGCCTTCGGAAAGTATTCAGACCCCTTGACTTTTTCCACATTTTGTTACGTTAAAGCCTTATTCTAAAATTGATTAAATTGTTTTTTCCCCCGTCATCAATCTACACACAATACCACATAATGACAAAGCAATATCATTTTTTTTAGTGTTTGTAATTTATTCAAAACAAAAAACTGAAATATCACATTCACATAAGTATTCAGACCCTTTACTCAGTACTTTGTTGAAGAACCTTTGGCAGTGATTACAGCATTAAGTCTTCTTGGGTATGACGTTACAAGCTTGGCGCACCTGTATTTGGGGAGTTTCTCCCCTTCTTCTCTGCAGATCCTCTCAAGCTCAGTCAGGTTGAATGGGGAGTGTTGCTGCACGGCTATTTTCAGGTCTCTCCAGAGATGTTCGATAGGGTTCAAGTCTGGGCTCTGGCTGGGCCACTCAAGGACATTCAGAGACTTGTCCCGAAGCCACTGCTGTGTTGTCTTGGCTGTGTGCTTAGGGTTGTTGTCCTGTTGGAAGGTGAACTTTCGCCCCAGTCTGAGGTCCTGAGCGCTTGGTTTTTGCTCTGACATGCACTGTCAACTGTGGGACCTTAGGTGTGTGTGTGTCCCTTCCCAAATCATGTCCAATCAATTGACTTTACCTCAAGTGGACTCCAATCAAGTTGAAGAAACATCTCAAGGATGATCAATGGAAACAGGATGCACCTGAGCTCAATTTCGAGTCTCATAGCAAAGGGGCTGAATATTTATTTTCTATTTTTAAATTCAAAAAGCCTGTTTTCACTTTCTCATTATTGGGTATTGTGTGTAGATTGCTGAGGGAAACTAGGCAGAGACACATGGGGCCCTTTTTGGAAACACATAGCGTCCATTTTGGGATGAGGCTGAGATAGAGAGAGTCGTCTCTGTTGCTGTTCAGACTGACCTCTTCATTCATGAAGCATGATGCCCCATTTCCCACCCCTTGTCCACACTCCACCACAGCAGACAGTCATGATAGGATGCAGGCTACGTGTGTGTGCGTGCATGTGTGTGTGCTTGCATGTGTGTGTGCTTGCATGTGTGTGTGCTTGCATGTGTGTTTGCTTGCATGTGTGTGTGCTTGCATGTGTGTGTGCGTGCGTGTATGTATGTGTATGAATGTCTGTGTGCTTGTTTGTGTGTGTGTGTAGCAGTGATGGAGGGTTCTATCTACCTGAGTGGACTTAGTTATAAGTAAGAGTAGAGCCTAAAGTTCACATACACCCCTCTCTCTCTCTCTCTCTCTCTCTCTCTTTCTTTCTCTCTCTCTCTCTTTTTCTTTCTCTCACACACAATTCTCTCTCTCTCACACACAATTTTCTCTCTCTCTCTCTCTCTCTCTCTCTCTCTCTCTCTCTCTCTCTCTCTCTCACACACACACACACAATTCACCCTCTTTCTCTCTCTGTCTCTCACACACAGTTCACCCTCTGGGTCTCTCTCCGTCACCCACTCAGAGCCTTCGCTGCCTAAACTTCTGTCTGTGCTCACTTCAACTGACATGTTCTCTAGTTCTTCATCCATTAACTGCAGCCCTGTTAGACGGATAGTGCTCTATGCTAAAACATTAAAATCTAGACTAGCACAGACTCAGGGGTCTCTGAGTGCAAACCTTCACCCTGTCTATAATCTACAATCTCCCCCCCGGTCTAGAATCCATTTCCTCTCTTCAACAGTACTGTTTATAGGTAGTCAACATGTGGGCAGTACCATGTGGGGGATGGAGGGAGGAGCATGTTCACAACATACTGCACACAGTCTTAAACTCAAAGACTCAAGTACAGGAAATAACAGACATATTAAAATGAAACCAATGTGAAAGAATTCAGTCATGCACACACATCTGGAAGAAGACTCACAGACTGGGGTTGAGCTGGCAAGTAAGCATTTGATTGTACTGGTACATTACGCTGTATCATGTACTTGGATTTTATCTCAAAATGATATTCATGTCAAAGAATACACTCATACACACACATTCTAATACACGCACACTCATACACACACATTCTAATACACGCACACTCATACACACACATTCTAATACACGCACACTCATACAGCCGTCCTCGGGAATTAATGCCTTTAGCTGGTTCAGATTGTTTGCTTCCTGTCACTAAGAGCCTGAAGACCTAATATGGTTATAACTCACAGCACAGGAAGGAACACGCACGCACGCGCACACACACACACACACACACACACACACACACACACACACACACACACACACACACACACACACACACACACACACACACACACACACACACACACACCATAGTGGGCTAGGTGTATGTATAAGCACAGTGTGGGTTGAGATGGATAGTCTCCACCCTCCTCTCTACCCTCTGGCCTTTCTACCAAACACATTCATCATACTGGAAGGCTAGAAACCAATGGATGGCCACTGTGTGTGTTTCTACAGGTATCTTCTCACTATCTTCATCTGCCCAGCTTGAGTTTGTGTGTGTTTGTAAGCCTACGTGTGTGTGTGTGTGTGTGTGTGTGTGTGTGTGTGTGTGTGTGTGTGTGTGTGTGTGTGTGTGTGTGTGTGTGTGTGTGTGTGTGTGTGTGTGTGTGTGTGTGTGTGTGTGTGTGTGTGTGTGTGTGGGTATCCACCCAACTCACGTCCTGACCAACTAAAACAAAGAAATAACACAAGAACTAGGGTCAGAACGTGACAAACAAACTATAGTTTTGGCAAGTCTGTTAGGACATCTACTTTGTGCATGACATAAGTCATTTTTCCAACAATTGTTTACAGACAGATTATTTCACTTATAATTCACTGTATCACAATTCCAGTGGGTCAGAAGTTTACATACACTAGGTTGACTATACCTTTAAACAGCTCGTACTTTGGTATGTTCACAGAAGATGAACGTACTTTGGTGCGAAAGGTGCAAATCAATCCCAGAACAACAGCAAAGGACCTTGTGAAGATGCTGGAGGAAACAGGTACAAAAGTATCTATATCCACAGTAAAACGAGTCCTATATTGACATAACCTGAAAGGCTGCTCAGCAAGGAAGAAGCCACTGCTCTAAAACCACTATAAAATAGCCAGACTACGGTTTGCAACTGCACATGGGGACAAAGATCGTACTTTTTGAAGAAATGTCCTCTGGTCTGATGAAACAAAAATAGAACTCTTCGGCCATAATGACCATCGTTATGTTTGGTGGAAAAAGGGGGAGGCTTGCAAGCCGAAGAACACCATCCCAACCATGAAGCATGGGGGTGGCAGCATCATGTTGTGGGGGTGCTTTGCTGCAGGAGGGACTGGTGCACTTCACAAAATAGATGGCATCACGAGGGAGGAAAATTATGTGGATATATTGAAGCAACATCTCAAGACATCAGTCAGGAAGTTAAAGCTTGGTCGCAAATGGGTCTTCCAAATGGACAATGACCCCAAGCATACTTCCAAAGTTGTGGCAAAATGGCTTAAGGACAACAAAGTCAAGGTATTGGAGTGACCATCACAAAGCCTTGACCTCAATCCTATAAGACATTTGTGGGCCGAACTGAAAAAGTGTGTGCGATTAAGGAAGCCTACTAACCTGATTCAGTTACACCAGCTCTGTCAGGAGGAATGGGCCAAAATTCATCCAACTTATTGTGGGAAGCTTGGCTACCCAAAACATTTGACCCAAGTTGAACAATTTAAAGTCAATACTACCAAATACTAATTGAGTGTATGTAAACTTCTGACCCACTGGGAATGTGATGAAAGAAATAAAAGCTGAAATAAATCTCTACTATTATTCTGACATTTCACAGATCTTAACTAAGATAGGGAATTTTTACTAGGATTAAATGTCAGGAATTGTGAAACAGAGTTTAAATGTATTTGGCTAAGGTGTATGTAAACTTCCGACGTCAACTGTATATTTGTGTCTATGTGTGATACTTTTGTGTGTCATGGACAATATTATTATAATATTATGTGCCCTGTGTATATTATATGATTGTACGTCCACCACTATGATTAAATGTTAATGTCTCAGTATGATAATATCTGTTTATAAACATCTTGACTCACCAGAGTTGTTCCAGAGCTGTTCTCCATGACTCACCTAACCTTGTTAAATAAAGGTTAGATAAATTATGCAGGTTTTCATTTTATTCTCACAATCTATGTCGGGTTATCTTGGTGATGCTGTTAGATCCTATTGGAACGTTAGAGGAGAAGCACAACTTTTGTTAGTTAAAACCGTCTTATTATTGTTTTAAAACATTTTATTTAATTAAAACTGATATTGTTATTTCTAGTTGAAATCATTGTCCTTTACACAAAAGTTTTTTTCCAGAATGAACTAAAGGGAGATGACTAGAAAACCAATAAAGCATATCAGGGAGTATGTTTACACGCACAATAACAATCCGATTTAAGTTAAACTGATTATGGCAGTAGGCTGAGTATGGCAATAGTCATGTTAACACCTTACTCTGCTTTCCTTAATCAGCGTAAGGTCAAAATTGAAGTAAGCGTACACTGATTAAAGCACCTGGTTTTCTAACCAATCTTTAGAATGATTAGGACCTGTAAAACAGCTTAATCAGAGCTCCAGCGGTATATTTGATCTGCGCATGTGCCAGCATCAGAAGCGCAAGTGAAGTGAGTTCGGAAATACTGAAAGTATGCATGGAAATAGTTTTCATATACAAAACTTTATATGTCCAAACTCAGAATCAAATAGGCTTCGCAAAAATAACATGGTTGCTGTGGTAGAATGTTTATTTTGATTGCTGATTTTCTACATTTATTTAAGTCCCATTAGGTAGCCTGATTTCAGATGTGTCCATGTAAACAGGATTAGCAGGGAAATCGTTTGTTCACACAAAGCATGTAAATGTTTTAAACAGACTATAATATTAATCTGATTATCCGCAATAATCGTATTATTGTGTGAAGTAACCATACTCAGTGTTCTAAAACAAGCAAGAGTTGTGTCTGTGTACAACATTCGGTAACATTCCTGTGATTTTGTCTGTCACTGCACCTTGGCTCATGATTGGTTGTTGTCTGTCCTTCCCAGGTGAACATGCCAGAGTTGGCGCTCCTCCGCTTCGTGGTATTGGACGACGACTACATTGGAGACGACTTCATTGGCCAGTACAGCGTGGCCTTCGAGTGCCTTCAGCCGGGCTACCGTAACGTGCCCCTGATGGGTCTGGAGGGAGACCCCTTGCCCCACGCTAGCCTGTTCGTCCATGTAGCCGTGACCAACCGACGAGGGGGGGGCAAGGCCCAGAGGAGGGGTCTGTCTGTGCGGAGAGGGGTGTGGCGGGGGCGAGAGTACGTGACCCTACGGAACACGGGTATTAAAGCTCTGGATGATACGTTCCGTCCCGCTAACACCCATCTCAGAGAGGCCACAGACCTGCGGGAGGACGCACAGGTGAGAGGAGGGTCAGGAGTTAGAGGTCAGAGAGTGATTGGAGGGTGTTACTCATACCTGGGTGTTTCTCACGCACTTGGTGTTACTTTTTTCAAATTTAATTACATTTTTATTAACAACAAATCAATACAGAGAGTACACGAGGGAACACAAGTATATATAGATTATATACAGTGGACAATTGAGCTAGGGGCGGGTCTAGGGGGTACAATATCACATTAGACAAGGACCTTAAGGGACATACATACGCTTATAATTCTAACAGCTTTTTTGTTAGTATGTTTTCCTTAAACCTTTTCATATAGTGGTTGGCAGGATAATATTTATGAATAATTTTAAAGGAAACTTCCTTAATTTTGTTAACAAGTAGGTATGTGTGTGGCAACATCCAACAGATATTATCAATAAATCCATTCCACTAAGGCATGACATAAGGTATAGATACAACATCCTGCTGAAACAAGGTTCGTATCGCTCTGTTGTTGAATGGACCAAAAGAGAAACAAATCTTTCCTACTGATGAGTCAACAGGGTCAACAGAAGGTAGGCTCTGAGGGTCAGGACTTGACACGTTCCTGAATAACAGAGCAACACCTGAGGGAATGGCATCTAAAACAATTGCAAAATCTTTAGGTGTTACAGGGACCTTGTAAAGTGATAAGAATTCTTTATAACTGAGTAAAAGACCCTCTGCATTTACCAGTTGGCTCACCAATAGGATATTATCTGGGAACAAATATTCTAAAAACTAAGAAGTATTTGTATACAATATATCCCGATTATTCCATATATAATATCTGTGTGGAGAAAAAATGTATTTATAAATTAAGGACCATGACAAGAAAACCTGCCGATGAAAAGGAGAAAGTTTCACTGGAACTTTGTCAATATTATAATTGCAAAACAACATGAAGTTAAGGTCACCAAAAGTAGAGAAGACATGATGAGGAAGAACATTCCAGATAGAAGTGGGGCTTCTTAGGATTGTTTTATCCAATTGATCTTAAAAGTATTATTTAAGGTAGTAAAGTCCTGAAAATTCAACCCATCATTCTAATAAGTGTTCATTACAACAGTTTTCCTAATGTAATGGGTACGGTTTCTCCAAAGAAAGTTGAAAAGCATCTTGTCTATCTCCTTGCTTATTTTACTGTCAAGATATAAAGATAGAGCACCATATGTTAGTCTAGAGATACCTTCAGCCTTGGTTATAAGGACTCTACCTTTTAAAGATAAGTCCCTCTCTAGCCATTGATTTAGCTTCTTCTGGGTTTTTTTAATAAGAGGGTTAAAATGTAGTAAGCCTCTAGACTTCTGATCCTTTGTAATGGTTATGCCTAAATATGTAAGTTCTTCTATTACTGGAATACCATAATATGAAGGTGTCACATGATCTTTGACAGCTATGCGTTCACATTTATTAATGTTAAGATATAGACCAGACGCTTTGGAAAAGGATTGTATCACATTGATCGATATGGGAATTTGGTTAGCGTCTTTCAGAAAAAGTGTAGTATCATCAGCCAGCTGGCTTATAATAATTTCTTTACCAGGTACCTTGTACAGGACTATTATTTAAAGAATTTGCATGAAGTTTGGTGATTAATAAAAACAGGTACGGAGAGATAGGACAACCTTGCCTAATTCCCCTCTTTAACTCAAATCTAGCTGAGGTGCCATATTTCAATTTGATAGAGCTGTTACCATTTGCATAGAGAGTCTTAATAGCCTTACAGAACAAAATCCCCAAAGCCAAGTCTCTCAAGGGAGTGGAAGAGGAACTGATGCTCTACTGTGTCAAATGCTTTATAAAAATCTGAAAATAATATGAAGCTATCTTCAGTTATTAGGTCTGAGTAGTCAAGTATGTCTAATACTAGTCTGACATTGTTAGAAATATGTCTGTTCCTCATGAAGCCAGACTGTGTTTCATCAATGATTGCATCCAGGACTTATTTAATTATTTTTGCAAGTAAGGCTAAGGCTAATTTCTTATAGTCATTATTAAGAAGACAAATTGGACACCAGTTATCGATGAGCAGCACTTCTTTTTTAGACTTAGGTATCAGTGTTATTAACCCCTGACTCATTGTAGGAGGGAGAACATTGTTTTTAATACTCTCTAAAAAGACTTCAAATAGGAAGGGAGCTACTTGTTCAGAAAATAATTTGTAAAATTCTGATGTAATTCCATCAACACCTGGTGATTTATTGTTCTTTAGATGCTTGATAGACTCTATAATCTCTTCAACTTTGATGGGTTCATCACACTGTTTAGATTCTATATCACTGATAGAGTGAACATTATTCAGTGAGTTAAAAAACATATCTGTGGATTCCTGACAGTACGTAGAGCTATACAATTTTCTGTAAAAATTGCTACAGTATTTAGCGATTCACTTTTGGTCATCTGTAATAACACCATCAATGTTTAATTTATGGATAGTGTTATTTTTAGAGTGAAATGTCTCAAGTCTAAAGAAATAGGATGAATTCTGTTCTCCCTCAATCCATTTTCCCTAGATCTAATAAAGGCTCCTTCTGCTTTTAATCTATATATATTATCCAGTTTATTTTGTAACTCAATTAGTTCCATCTTCTCCTCCCCAGAGAGGCTGGCTGGGGACCTCTGAGAAAGGGAAGTTATCTTAAAGATCACCTTTTCCTCCTCAGCTCTTCTGGTCTTAGCAAGATTACTACCGTATTTTCTAAAGTATTTGGACACCTCAATTTTAAAGAGCTCCCAGTTCTTGCAATAAGATTTTTCTTCACAAGCCCTTTCCCAAAAGTGTGAGAGCAGATCTTTAACCTCAAATTTAACTATATCATTATTTAATAATGAGATATTTAGCTTCCAGTAGGATGCTCTACCAAGGTTAGTATCAGGGGTAAATATTTTGATATCTATGTAAATGGGCCTATGGTCTGTGAGGGGAGTAGTACAAATATTTGTAGTAACACACTCACTATCAATGCATTTGGATATAAGCCAAAAATATATTCTGGATTGTCTGGAACCTGTTTTGTTACTCCAAGTGAATGATCTGTCGGCCGGAAACCTCTCTCTCCATATATCAGTAAGATCAAACTTTTCCATAAAAAGTATTAAACCCAAATTCTGATTGGTTGGCCTACCTGGGGGCCATCTATCAGTTGAATTATCTATAGTAATGTTAATGTCCCCTCCTATCAATAATAATGAATTGGGAAATGTAGATAACCAATGAAGTATACTGTATGTTTCTATAGATTAAAGCAACTCATCATTCTCATGTTTGGTGTTGTACCCGTAGAGGTTTACAGTAATGAGTGTAATGACATTGTAACTGATCACAAGACAAATAAAGTGACCAAGGGGGTCACATTCCGAGTGTAGAATATTACCACCAAAGGTTTTTTCATTGACACCAGCGGAGCATTCAGATCCATGGGAAAGCCAAATATCGTTGCCCCATTGCGACCTCCAGAAGTTGGCATTAGCCGAAATTGAGTGAGACTCTTGAAAAAAGCAAAAATCTGTTCTAAATTGTTTAGCAAATAAAAATAAGGCCTTGCGCTTCACATTGTTTCGTAACCACCTAGCATTAAGAGAAACTATAGACAAAACGTAGGAGCAGTGAACCTAAACGATAAGGAACCAAGATCTGCACCATTTAAGTCAATTTAAAGTGAAAATAGCTTATTCCATAAACTTTGAGCTAGACGTTATCTGGCTTTGAAATTCAACTCAACTGAAAATGATGTTCAAGACCAAACCAAGGGTTCTGGTAAGAGAGACTAAAAACCATCTTTAGTGTAATCAGGAACTATTCTGAGAAATAAAATACAAAATAATAATTTAAATAAAAAGGTACCTACTATTTTAAGTGCATATGACAACTGATCATAAAAAAATGGAATAAAAAATGTTTTACATTCACGTTCCTAAGACCTTTTTCACTTGGAAATAAGTATTAATAACTAAATAGAACAATAACCGTGTAAAGTCAGAGCAGACATGTGTGCCCTTTAAAACAGTATGTTAGTTACTGTATAAATAAATACAGCTTTCAATCTTCTTCGTAAGTTTGTAAACAAAATAGGTCTTCTGGTCATACAAGAACAAACTAATAAATTGAAATACCTGAGTATTCCGAAAAATAGTCCGTTGTTAGATAAACAGCATAAGGAAAATTAGAATACCATGGCTGAAACCATCAATCTGTTCCTTCTGGTGAGATTCTAGGGAGGAATATGGATTTCTGAACCGTTGATGAAGCCTCGTCCCTCATTTCGTGCTATCTTGATCATTGGCCACAACTTGTTCCTTCTTTCTATGTCCTCTGGGCTGAGATGCTCGGCGAAACGCATACCATGGCTCTGAAGGAAGGCGTTCTTCCTAGCAGCTTTCCAGACAGCATCCATGTAGAATCTGGCAGCGAAGAGGATGATGATACCCCTCGTTCTTGAATCGTTTTGCTGTTGCTTCTTGCCGAGGCGATGCACAACGTCGATGGTATCACCAACTTTGTTCTTCTCTGCAGGCATAACTTCTTGGCAGATACGGATAGCCTCTCCTCACACATCTTCATTCTCCACCTCTGGCAAGCCGTAGAGTCTCAGGTTCCATCTTCATTCTCCACCTCTGGCAAGCTGTAGAGTCTCAGGTTCCATCTTCATTCTCCACCTCTGGCAAGCCGTAGAGTCTCAGGTTCCATCTTCATTCTCCACCTCTGGCAAGCCGTAGAGTCTCAGGTTCCATCTTCATTCTCCACCTCTGGCAAGCCGTAGAGTCTCAGGTTCCATCTTCATTCTCCACCTCTGGCAAGCTGTAGAGTCTCAGGTTCCATCTTCATTCTCCACCTCTGGCAAGCTGTAGAGTCTCAGGTTCCATCTTCATTCTCCACCTCTGGCAAGCCGTAGAGTCTCAGGTTCCATCTTCATTCTCCACCTCTGGCAAGCCGTAGAGTCTCAGGTTCCATCTTCATTCTCCACCTCTGGCAAGCCGTAGAGTCTCAGGTTCCATCTTCATTCTCCACCTCTGGCAAGCCGTAGAGTCTCAGGTTCCATCTTCATTCTCCACCTCTGGCAAGCCGTAGAGTCTCAGGTTCCATCTTCATTCTCCACCTCTGGCAAGCCGTAGAGTCTCAGGTTCCATCTTCATTCTCCACCTCTGGCAAGCCGTAGAGTCTCAGGTTCCATCTTCATTCTCCACCTCTGGCAAGCTGTAGAGTCTCAGGTTCCATCTTCATTCTCCACCTCTGGCAAGCCGTAGAGTCTCAGGTTCCATCTTCTTGTGTATTGTTCCAGATCAGTGAGACGTCTATGGTAGACATTGTTATTCTTTTCCACCTTTTCCACCCTTTTTTCAACTTTTGCCACTCTAGTTTTCACATCCTTGATTTCACCACATGCAATCTCCACAGTCTTTTTCAAGCCTTCGATAACCATGGTGTTCGCGCCTACCATTTTCTCAATGGCGCCACACCTGGAGTTGATGAGTAAGGAGAGGGTAGCCACGATGTCAGAGTTCATGTTGGGTTTTTTGGAGGGTGGAGGTTTGCACGGAGTAACCGGTAAAGAGGGGAACTCGTCATCTTCAACAGCATTCGAAAGCATGATATTATCCATAGGCCAAGCATAGTTATGGCAGTTGTCTATAAGCACGTTTCTCTCTTGCTGATTAGCAATAGAACGGCTAACTTCTTCCTTTCTTTTTTTGTCTTGACTTTGCCTGGACATGCCGAAATAAATGATCCAATTATCATTCCAGTCACAGGAAAGGTCTTATATCCTGAACAAATAAAAACAGTAATAGTAATGACTGTAAACAATCTTTCTGAGGTTTGGTACGGAGCTCGGTAAAAAAGGGTCTGTTCAAGCCGCCATCTTGGCACCTCTTCCTCACACACTTGCTGTGTTGCGAAGAAGTTACTCTTCTCCATGTAGTATGGACTTGCTCACGTTCCCTTATGGATTTACCACTTGTCTGTTCCTTTTAAAGCCATGCAGAGAAAAGCAATATTTCAGAACTGAGGTCAATTGAAAAATATCAGACAGTGTTGTAATGTACTGTATACATAAGCCAAGATAACCAAATATATTTAAAGCCCCCATGCAGTCTTTTTAGTACAATTTTTACATCACTGTATGTTTAATAAATCACTGTGTGTGTTTATTTCATGAAAATAACTCCAAAAGTATTTTTTGAGCATTTATTTCCCTGAGCCTCCTTTTGAAATGCTCAGTCTGATCGTGTGGGTGTATCCATACACATTCAAATATATTTACATACACAGCCCTGATTGGCGGATAGGATCGTCTAGAGCAGGGATGCTTAAACTTTTGGTTTTGGTCGGCCAAAACATATTCTGAAGGGTTTACATTATTTATTTAGAAATATAGGTCAACAATAGCTTTGTATGGTCTTGAAACAATAGCTTTTTTTTTTAAGTAATCATGAAATTACACTTCAAACATTAATCAAATCATAGCCATACTACTTGACACCTATGATTACCAGTATTACATATGTATTTCAAATTTGACCATTGTAGCATAGAAACTGCAACCAAGTTTCTATATTCATAAGGCTTATAACATGAATATGTGCAGGGACCCTTCTTGCATTTTGGTTGCCCCCCCCCCCACCTCATGGGCAAAACATTTTAGTGGCCCCCCTCTTAGCAGAGGAGAGAAAAATGGGCAGCTATAAAACTAATTTCATGCTATTCTACTCATTTTGCCATGAGATGGAGAGGCAATTTAGCAGTTTTAATGCTAATTTCCTGCAATTCTACACATTTTGCCATGACTTATGTCATGTTAATACGATATCTGAGTGAGAGTGACTAACAAAATCAATGGGGGCCACCTGGAGGTCACGGCCCCTGGGCACGGGCCTTGAGTGCCTGGTCAGTAATTCGGCCATGATTACTATAAGGTTTAGATAGCTGGCTAGATGACTGTAACTTAACAGTCAACAGTAAGTTGAGACCCTGACTGACTTCCTGTCACAATCATCGTAATAACATTCGGACCAAAGCGCAGCGTGAAATCGGTTCAACATTTTTATTTCAAGTGAACCGCACAAAAAACAATAAACAAACGAAACGTGACGTTCCGGAGTGCTCACTGGCAACAACACAAAAACAAGATCCCACAAAACACAGTGGGGAAATGGCTGCCTAAATATGATCCCCAATCAGAGACAACGATAAACAGCTGCCTCTGATTGGGAACCATACCAGGCCAACATAGAAATAAACACACTAGGTCACCCAACCTAGTCACATCCCGACCTAACCAAACTAGAGAATAAAAAGGCTCTCTATGGTCAGGGCGTGACACTTCCTAAAAATATATATATATCTTTAGGGGGCCCCTAGTGGTCCTGACGGGCCAAACGTCGCCCAAGGGCCCCAGTTTTGTCGGCCCTGCTCTAGAGCCTACCCCGCTTCCCCCTTTAATGTAAGAGGATACATGTGCAAATAAAATATGGCTGGTTCATTGGTCAGAATAATCCGATTGTGATGTCATGATCTGGGCCAAAAACCATCCCACCTGAACAGGCTGAATTTCCAGCCATTATTTTCAAACAGCTCTTACACAAAAAGCTAAATATTGAAAATTAACAAATACATTTGAATACATTTTCCTGCCTGAACAGATAGTGGCAATGTGCTGTTGTGTTATGTTTAGCCAGTGTTGAAATATGGTCTGTTATGCAGGAGTTTTGGAGGAGTGTGATTTGGGCTAGAATAGATTGCATGACTGCGCTGAAATAAGACACTACCTGTGAGTTCCCTGTGGGGTGACGTGAACTTTGTGAGAGGGACAGAGAGAGAGAGGGAGTGAGAGTAATGAAAGAGAGGGGAGAGAGGTGGATAGAGAGAAAGAAGGAAGGAGAGAGGGAGTAGGTTGAGGAGGATTACACGTTAGTCTATAAATAACAGAGGAGAGAGAGAAGGCATAGACCTGGTTACAGGACGGACCAGCTTATCTCCACATATACACACACTCTCTCTCTGTCTCTCTCTGTCTGTCTCTCTCTGTCTCTCTCTCTCTCTCTCTCTCTCTCTCTCTCTCTCTCTCTCTGTCTCTCTCTCTGCCATGTGTCCAGCTGTATTCTCATCTGCCACAGTCTGTTATTATTCATAATTTGTCTCCCTGCCCGCCCACACACACACACACACACACACACACACACACATACACACAAAGCCCCCTGCCCCCCTCACACCCAACCCATTCTGTCCTCAGGAGGGCTATGCTATGGTAATCACCAATGTGACTGCTGGTCCAGTTGCGGTGCTGCCAGGTGGAAAATGGCCTCAGTGTTTTGGCAGTGTCTCTGATCTCAGTGGAGACCTCTGACAGATCCCAGTACATTCCCTCCCTCCCAAACACATTAGCTAGTACAGCAGATGTCTAGCATGGATGCTTTAATGTCTATTCTCCTCCGTGACCCTAGCACAGGTTTTAGGGGTTCAGTTCAAGTAATAAGGGGTTCACCCAAGTGCCTTACTTGATTTAGATTGACCTGAACCTGACCAGAGATTTCCCTGACGTACTCACAGACAATAGGAGAAGGACATGTTCTGTTTTAATCTGTGCTTGACATTCTAGGTGTGAGTTTAAGCCTCATCTGACGTTGTGATTTCATCAGGGTCAGATGTTTTTCAGGTCACGTGGACCTGACCATAATATACCTATAAAACACTGCATCTCTCTCTCTTTCACTCTCTCTCTCTCTTTCACTCTCTCTCTCTCTTTCACTCTCTCTCTCTCTTTCACTCTCTCTCTCTTTCACTCTCTCTCTCTTTCACTCTCTCTCTCTCTCTCTCTCTCTCTCTCTCTTTCACTCTCTCTCTCTCTCTCTCTCTCTCTCTCTCTCTCTCTCTTTCACTCTCTCTCTCTTTCTCTCTCTCTCTCTCTTTCACTCTCTCTCTCTCTTTCACTCTCTCTCTCTCTCTCTCTCTCTCTCTCTCTCTCTCTCTCTATCTCTCTTTCACTCTCTCTCTCTCTTTCACTCTCTCTCTCTCTTTCACTCTCTCTCTCTCTTTCACTCTCTCTCTCTTTCACTCTCTCTCTCTCTTTCACTCTCTCTCTTTCACTCTCTCTCTTTCACTCTCTCTCTCTCTTTCACTCTCTCTCTCTTTCGCTCTCTCTCTCTTTCACTCTCTCTCTCTCTTTCACTCTCTCTCTCTTTCACTCTCTCTCTCTCTCTTTCACTCTCTCTCTCTCTTTCACTCTCTCTCTCTCTTTCGCTCTGTGTCCTGTTCCATCCAGAGTGCAAGTGTGAGTTTCAAAGAGCAGTGTGGACTCCCCCCGGTGGCAAAGCTGAAGCAGTGCATCCAGAGCCTGGCCACACGGTTGCAGACCCCAGAAGGGCCCCCGGGGGCCAGCATGACCCTGAGGGATGGCTACCCCCACCTGGAGGCCCTGGGCAGCATCACAGAGGTCACGCGCAAACTACTGAATCACTATGATACGGTAGGAGGGAGAGAGAGATATGTATCAATATTATAATATTATGGGAGTACATATATATAGAGAGGAAGAGTAATTAAGACACTTGAAGCTATAGGCATGTGTTCATTCACACACCTTTGTCTTCGGGCATACATGCTTACACAGAAGTGGAGAGAGAGGCACACATGCACAAATACCGTTTTACTCTCCAGCTGTGTTTCTTCCCACTCTGTCTCTGCCAGTATTAAATCAGGATGCCTCTTACCCACCTGCACTCTATCTCTCATTACTCCCCCTCACACACCACAACCAACCAGAGAAACAGAGAGAGGGAGGGTGAAAAGGGAGAGGGACAAAGAGGAAGAGCTATTTCTGTGGCAGCATATTGGTTCAGTGTGCTCTGTGTATGTTAGATGTTTGTCAGCCTCGCTCTCTGTATGCATGCGTATCTAGGGCCAAGCTAGCCCAGCAGGTCAGTGTGACACACAGACAGTTGGCCTGAGACCCAGACTGTAGCCCCTCCAATGTCTACATCACACCCTCAAACCTCCATCACATGTGGCCTTAGTCATCACGCTCTCTTCTTCCCTTCCATCTCTCCCTTTCCCCCATTCCTCCATTCCTCCATCTCATCTAACCCTGAGGTAGTGGACAGCAGGGTCAGAGTTAGAGTCAGGAAGGACATTAGTCTGTAAATAACACAGTGTGCTGCTCTTTCATAAAAACATTTTCAGTTTTTTTCCCATACATTTTTCATTCATTTGTATTATAGAACTTGTCTTTACACCAGTGGAGGCTGCTGAGGGGAGGTCGGCTCATAATAATGGCTGGAATGGAGCGAACGGAATGGCATCAAATGATGTGTTTGATGTATTTGATACCATTCCACTCATTCCGCTCCAGCCATTACCACAAGCCCGTGCTCCCCAATTAAGGCGCCATCAACCTCCCGTACTGTACAGAATATACCTGCCACCATTTAAGGCCAGTATCTATGTGTGTACGTTTCTGTGTGTATGCCAATCTTTATTTCCATTTGTCTATTGGTTGGTCTGTTGATCTGTATCTGTCTGTCTGTCCAGAGGCTCATCCAGTGTCTGTCTTTGTCTCTCTTCCAGATGATCTCGGCCAAGAAGCAGCTGATCGAGAATGCAGACGCTGTGCAGGAGAGGATGGCCCAGGTGCAGAGAGAAGGTGAGAGGAGAGGATGGCCCAGGTGCAGAGAGAAGGTGAGAGGAGAGGATGGCCCAGGTGCAGAGAGAAGGTGAGAGGAGAGGATGGCCCAGGTGCAGAGAGAAGGTGAGAGGATGGCCCAGGTGCAGAGAGAAGGTGAGAGGAGAGGATGGCCCAGGTGCAGAGAGAAGGTGAGAGGAGAGGATGGATGGACAGAGGGAGGGTGGGAAAGGAGGAATATCAAATATTTGTCTGGGAGGAAAGGGGTAAATAATGGCTGGAATGAATATCAAACTAATAACTAACTTTTTAGAGATCAAGTGGTCTACTGAAGTGTGATTGCAGAGCCCCGTCTCGTGATGTTATTTATACTGTACGCCACAGTCCCCAAGAGAGAGAGAGATGAACTGGAAGTGCTATATAGGAGAAATGGAGAGAGGAAAATCAATGGTTTTCATTTACCATACCGATACACATAAACCTAGTCCAGACTTCAGTAAACACAGTGAGCCTATAATTTGCCTTATGAGGAGAGAAATTGCCAGACATACTGGAGCTGGAGAAAGAAAACGAAATACAATGAGATTTAATTGAATTAAGTTTTATGATTGCAGTTTTTCCAACATGGTGACCATGACATTGGTCACTTTACTGCCGCATGGCTCTGCTTCCTGCTTCCTGTTGCCTGTCTTGGCCACAGCTCTAACTATCAGTTGAACTGGATCTCCTGTCCTGTCTTCTCAGGAATGGAGTTCCACGAGGAGCTGCCCAGGCTGGGAGAGAAGGAGGGGCTGAAGGGACACAAGCAGAGTAAAGCCCTGGAGAGTTTCACCTGGAATATTACTGTACTGAAGGTACACACACACACACACACACACACACACACACACACACGTGATACAATAAACATTATTGTCACCAAGGGGGAAATTGTCTTGGAGACAAAATAAAATTGTCTTGGAAACAGTTTTACGCTTTCTCTCTGTCTCTGTCTCTCTCTCTCTCTCTCTGTGTGTGTCTCTATCTCTCTCTCTATGTCTCTCTCTCTCTCTGTATGTGTGTCTCTCTCTCTCTCTCTCGATGTGTGTCTCTCTCTCTGTCTCTCTCTTTATGTGTCTCCCTCTCTCTCTGTGTCTCTCTCTCTCTCTGTGTCTCTCTCTCTCTCTGTGTCTCTCTCTCTCGCTCTGTGTCTCTCTCTCTGTGTGTCTCTCTCTGTGTGTGTGTGTGTGTCTCTCTCTCTCTCTCTATCTCTCTCTCTGTCTCTGTCTCTGTCTCTCTCTCTCTCTCTCTCTCTGTCTCTCTCTCTCTCTCTCTCTCTCTCTCTCTCTCTCTCTCTCTCTCTCGACAGGGTCAGTGTGATCTCCTGCGCAGTGCCAAGGTAGACTCTCTGGATGCTCTGAGACAGTTGGCCCTGGCCTGTGAAGCCTGTGGCCTCACCTCCACGACCTCCTCCTGCACCTCTTTTGGTCCCTCTGATCTCTTCTACACCTCCCACAGCAGGAGGGGCAACTCCCAGGAGAGGAGAGGAAGCACCCAGGAGAGGAGGGTGAATACCCATGGCAACGGACGAATATGACACCCCCAACCTACCAGTGAGAGGGAAGGGGGATAGAGGGATCGAGTGGATGAGATGGTGACAACCCCTCAAATCCCAAACTGTCAGAGAAAGGGAGGGTGGGGAGAGAGAGAGATGGCGAAAGAGAGCAGAGTTGGAAGGGTCTAGAGTAGAGCCCAGAGCCTATACCTTTATCCAGAGTAGTAAGACTAGTGAAGAATCGTTGCAGTAATTTGACGGCTTACTTTGTGTTCATCCGTGGAAATACTTTTGTGCTTATTTAAGTCGGACACTTGAATATAACGCTCCTACAATTTACTTCAATGTTTTTTTCTCCCTAAAAAGGGAGTTGTGATTGTGAAAACACGTTGATCTTAGGTAAGAAACCTTTGCTGTGGAGAGGACGAGTGAAGAGTCTCTGTCCTTCTGAACCCACCTAATTGATCCCTCGGGAGGATGTGATGTCACGCTGTTGATGCCTTGAGGGCCCGTCTCACCATGGATACCACAGGGGGTTGAGTGACAGGTGACCCTCCCAGTGTCCCACCGACACAGCTACTGTTACACCCAGCCCCTCTCTCCTTCCTTACCCCTCTTTATCTCCTTCACCCAGAACCCTCGGTACATGGAGTGTTTTGAATGTCTAGCCTGTCTTGCGTACCCCTCTCATCTTCCCTGAGAGACCCCGCCAGGTATCCTTTCCTGAGAAGATGGGAGGAGGCAGATGTGTTGGTAGTTTTACATGAGATGGCTTAACCCTGCTTCAGGCTACTATGTCCTACCTGAGACCATCCACAGGTGTCAGATGGCTAGGGGCTAACAGTGTCACAGTATCACAACATCACAGTAAGGTCTGGAAGACAACCTGAAGACAACCTGAAATAAGAGGACCTGTTGGGTGTGATTGATTGATTGATTATTTGATTGTGTTTAAAAGGCTTCATTGATTAGTTGGGCAGCAGGTAGCCTAGTGGTTAGAGCGTTAGGGCAGTAACCAAACGGTTGCTTGTTCGAATTGAATTCCTGAGCTGACAAGATGGAAAAAATCTGCTGTTCTGCCCTTGAGCAAGGCAGTTAACCCCCACAACAACTGCTCCCCGGGCGCCGAAGACGTGGATGTCGATTAAGGCAGCCCCTCACACCTTTCTGATTCAGAGGGGTTGGGTTAAATGCAGAAGGCACATTTTGGTTGAATGCATTCAGTTGTGCAACTGACTAGGTATCCCCCTTTCCCCTTTGATTGATAGATGAGTATTACCCTACACAAGGATGTGGTTGGCATGGCTGTGTTGCTATGAGGGAGGGGGCCCTCTCTCTGTGTATTGACTGAAAGTATGTGCTGGGTTTGTCCCAGCTTAAAAACTCACTCAGCAACAGTAAAGGACTCTGACAAAGAACTACAAAAATGGCGCGACTAGATGCTACTACATCCTTGGTGTGCTTATGCTGCTTGTGATGGTCGACTGTGGGACATGGATGCCATTGTTTTTCCAATGTTAGATTTGTGCTATTAAGGTAGGTAAATACGTCGTGTAATTTATATTTTACTGTGTCATAGAACCCTTTCTCTACCAGTGGTGGCTGGTATCACTTTAAATCGGAGGATGGGACCACCAGCCTCCACTGCTCTCTACCTTTCCTACCACCTGTGATCCAAACACAGCAAGAGGCAGAGGCCCCCAACACAACAATACTACACCCAGCACTGAGAGAGCACTATAGGGGCCTGGCATCAAAGAGACACAGACAGTAAAGATAATAGAGGATCTTACAATAAGGGACATTTTCATCACAAGATGAGAATGGGTTGAATGGAAAGTATTCCCCCAGGGCCCCCAGCAGAGCACAGGGTCTTCTGGGGCTCTGAGGTAAACGCACCTACCGTCTGTCATTCTACAGTCTGAACAGCCATTTCAACACACCCAGCAGTAAAGTTGGAGGAACATTTAAATTCGGCATAGAAAGGATAATACCTGACATAGGTTCTTTGATGCATGCAGTGGACAACCCATGTTGACCTGCCTCTCTCCTTCTCTTGGATGGATGGATTCATTATCATCTGTTGCCTCCTTCACCAGCCCACCTTCACACATCTCTCTTAAAGGCGCTGCATGGTCAATCCGACGTCTGCATTGACCATGCAGCGTTGACAGTGATATGGCCTCTGCAGAAGTCAGAGCCAATTTAGGCTTGATCCGAAAATGTGGTTGGAGGCTTCGTATGGAGGGTGTGACGCAATCACATAGCCTCCAGAGGCACGTAGAGGCCAAATCAAGCTCCGTAACGCATCGCCGTGCACCTCTCAAATGTTGTAACAGTGAGGAGGGCTCCGTATACTGTAGCTCCGCATTGACATGATTGATTGATGGTAGGTGAGGACGGGAGGTCCTGCAGAAACACAAACTCACTTCCTTGACAACTTCCTCCACAACAGCTCTGCGCTGCTCGGCGAAGTGCAACAAGTATGAATGACCTAACTCCTGCAAAGGCCATATCAAGGTAAATGCTGCACGGCCAATCAGACGTCGGAATGACAATGCAGCACCTTTCAGGTCATTCATACTTGTTGCACATTGCCGAGCAGCGCAGTGCTGTTGTGGAGGAAGTTGTCAAGGAAGTTTGTGTTTCTGCAGGACCTCCCGTCCTCACCTACCATCAACCAGATATAGATATACGGAGCCCTCCTCACTGTTACAACATTTGACAGGCGCACAGCAATGAGGAAGGTCGCTATACTATAGCTCAATATACTCAACTGGCGTGTTGATGTTTTGTTGCAGTATTGAAAAATAAAAACATGAAATAAATCCTCTAATCCAACGGCACTCTGGTCCAACACCACAGTGCTTTAATTTACTATACTGTAGTTACTCTCTTTAACCCGCGTCTGTCTTAAACCTTAAACCTACCTGCCCTCCACGCTCTATGTGGTGTTTGACTTTACAGTCCTTACAGCGATGTGTTTAGGTTATGTCTTCTTCCCAAATGGCACCCTATTCCCTACATAGTGCACTACTTTAGTAGTGCATTACTTTAGTAGTGCACTATATAGGGAATAGGGTGCCATTTGGTATACACTCTGTATCTATCTGTGTATGCTATCTTCTCTGACCGACCTCTCTGACCGACCCTTCAAACAAATCTTTGTTTCGTTCTGTCTGCGTACGCTCATGTTTTTGTAAAAACAAATATACAAAAAGAAGAGTATTTATTAAAGGTGGTGACGAGTGTGTTTTGAAACCAATGCATATTATATTAAATGGACGTTGCTTTTATTTTGAAAAGCTAGTTTGTTTTCTATCTGATTAACCAAATGTAACAGTTGTACCCTTAAATGACTAAATAAAACTATTTTATTGACCATTTAATCCCCTCGTCTTCTTTCTTGTCTGCCATCTAATCATTATCCAATCATCACACTGGATCTCTCAGAATATGAGCTATAGTGTTTATGAGCCTACAGATGCATTTAGAAGGTATTGGATCTGAGCCTTGATTTTGATGGTCAGTACAAAATGGCGCCGAACGAGATGGCCGTTGTTTTACGATCCCATAAACAATTGTGCTATTGTGTATGTTTTTCGTGTTATTTGTAACTTATTTTGTACATAATGTTTCTGCCACCGTGTCTTAAGACCAAAAAGAGCTTCTTGATATCAGGGCAGCGATTACTCACCCCGTACTGGAGGAATTATTCTTCAACTAGTCGGACAGGAAGGATTTACTCCAGACACACGACAAGGCCCTCATCCCCATCATTCGCAGGAGGAAAAGATGGAGGTATCGTGGACGATGGTCTGGGTGCCTTGTCAGGATCCATCGCCGAGAGGGTAATCTACCTTTACCATCAGTCCTATTAGCCAACGTACAATCAATCAATAATAAAATAGACGAACTACGAGCACGTATATCCTACCAACGGGACATTAAAAACTGTAATATCTTATGTTTCACCGAGTCGTGGCTGAACGACGACATTATTAACACAGCTGGCGGGTTTTAAGCTTTTTCTGCAGGATAGAACAGTGGCCTCTGGTAAGACAAGGGGTGACGGCCTATGCATATTTGTAAACAACAGCTGGTGCACAAAATCTAAGGAAGTCTCGAGGTTTTGCTCACCTGAGGTAAAGTATCTCATGACAAGCTGTAGACAACACTATTTACCAAGAGAGTTTACATCTATATTTTTCGTAGCTGTCTATATACCACCACAGACCGATGCTGGCACTAAGACCGCACACAATGAGCTGTGTACGGCCAAGCAAACAGGAAAACGCTCATCCAGAGGCGGCTGTGGCCGGGGACTTTAATGCAGGGAAACTCAAATCAGTTTTGCCTAATTGCTGTCAGCATGTTAAATGTGCAACCAGAGGGGAAAAACACTCTAGACCACCTTTACTCCACACACAGAGACGCATAGAAAGCTCTCCCTCTCCCTCCATTTGGCAAATCTGACCATAATTCTATCCTACTGATTCCTGCTTACCATCAAAAACTAAAGCAGGAAACACCAGTGACTCGGTCAATAAGAAAGTAGTCAGATGAAGCAGATACTAAGCTACAGGACTGTTTTGCTATCACAGACTGGAATATGTTCTGGGATTCTTCCGATGGCATTGAGGAGTACACCACATCAGTCACTGGCTTCATCAATAAGTGCATAGATGATGTCATCCCCACAGTGACCGTACGTACATACCCCAACCAGAAGCCATGGATTACAAGCAACATCCGCACTGAGCTAAAGGTTAGGGCTGCCGCTTTCAAGGAGTGGGACTCTAACCCGGATGCTTACAAGAAATCCTGCTATGCTCTCCGACAAACCATCAAACAGGCAAAGCATCAATACAGGACTAAGGTTGAATCGTACTACGTCGGCTCTGATGCTCGTTGGATGTGGCAGGGCTTGCAAACTATTACAGACTACAAAGGGAAGCGCCCAGTGACACAAACCTACTAGACGAGCTAAACTACTTCTATGCTCGCGTTGAGGCAAGTAACACTGAAACATGCATGAAAGCACCAGCTGTTTCGGACGACTGTGTGATCATGCTCTCCGTAGCCGATGTGAGTAAGACAGGTCAACATTCACAAGGCCGCAGGGCCAGACGGATTACCAGGACGTGTACTCCGAGCATGCGCTGACCAACTGGCAAGTGTCTTCACTGACATTTTCAAATTGTCCCTGACTGATTCTGTAATACTAACATGTTTCAAGCAGACCACCATAGTCCCTGTGCCCAAGAACACTAAGGTAACCTGCCTAAATGACTACTGACCTGTAGCACTCACATCTGTAGCCATGGAGTGCTTTGAAAGGCTGGTCATCGCTCACATCCACACCATTATCCCAGAAACCCTAGACTCACTCCAATTTGCATACCCCCCCAACAGATCAACAGATGATGCAATCTCTATTGCACTCAATACGGCCCTTTCCCACCTGGACAAAAGGAACACCTATGTGAGAATGCTATTCATTGACTAGAGCTCAGCATTCAACACCATAGTGCCCTCAAAGCTCATCACTAAGCTAAGGACCCTGGGAATAAACACCTCCCTCTGCATCTGGATCCTGTACTTCCTGACGGGCCACCCCCAGGTGGTAAGGGTAGGGAATAACACAGCCGCCACGCTGATCCTCAACACTGGGGCCCCCAGTGCTTACTCCCTGTTCACTCATGACTGCACGGCCAGTCATGACTCCAACACCATCATTAAGTTAGCTGATGACACATCAGTGGTAGGCCTTATCACCGACAATGATGAGGCAGCCTATAGGGAGGAGGTCAGAGACCTGGTCGTGTGGTGCCAGGACAACAACCTGTCCCTCAACGTTATCAAGACAAAAGAGATGATTGTGGACTACAGGAAAAGGAGGACCGAGCACGCACCCATTCTCATCGACGGGGCTGTAGTGGAACAGGTTGTGAGCGTTAAGTTCCTTGGTGTCCACATCACCAACAAACTAACATGGTCCAAGCACAATAAGACAGTTGTGAAGAGGGCACGACAAAACCTATTCCCCCTCAGTAGACTGAAAAGATTTGGCATGGGTCCTCCTCAGAGCCTCAAAAGGTTCTACAGCTGCACCATTGAGAGCATGGTTGCATCACTGCCTGGTATGGAAACTGCTCGGCATCTGACCGCAAGGCACTACAGAGGGTAGTGTGTATGGCCCGGTACATCACTGGGGCCAAGCTTCCTGCCACCCAGGACCTCTATATCAGTTTGTGTTAGAGGAAGGCCCTAAAAATTGTCAAGGACTCCAGCCACCCTAGTCATAGACTGTTCTCTCTGCTACCGCACGGCAAGCGGTACCGGAGCGCCAAGTCGAGGTCCAAAAGGCTTAACAGCTTCTACCCCCCAAACCATAAGACTCCTGAACAGCTAATCAAAGGGCTACCCAGACCCATCTTTTACGATGCTGCTACTCTCTGTTTATAATCTATGCATAGTCACTTTAACTCTACTTACATGTACATATTACCTCAATTACCTCAACTAACCAGTGCCCCACACATTGACTCTGTACTGGTACCCCCTGTATATAGCCTCTCTTGTTATTTTACTGCTGCTGTTTAATTATTTGTTACTTTTATTTTCAATGTTTTACTTATCTATTTTTTACTTAACACTTTTTTCTTAACTTCTTAAAGCATTGTTGGTTAAGAGCTTGTATGTAAGCATTTCACTGTAAGGCTGTAAGCATTTCACTGTAAGGTTGTAAGCATTTCAAGCATTTCGCTGTAACCTATTGTATTCTGTGCATGTGACAAATACAATTTGATTTGATATGATTCAGTAGTGGTTAGGAATAATAGTGGTGTAGTTCGCCAGGACAGCCGGTAGGAGGAGATGTTTATCTGGAGAACAAGGAAAAATTGCTAAATGGCAACTGAGCCTGTTCCTCAGTTTGTCTATGGTCATCAATTATTGAACACAAGTTCTCTAGGGGGAGACATTGTCACAGCAGAAAAATATGCACATCGTGTCACCATCCAATAATGTATAAATGACATTTTATGCTTCAAAGGTAGACTAATATTGTTGAGTCCTACAACAAGTATCAACACCATAATAAGTATAGGGCCTGATGTCATGGAATGTCTTAGAATTTAGAATGCGCTCTGATTTCTCTATCTCTCGCCCTCCCTCCCTCTCTCTCTCTCTGGCCCTGCATACTGGACCATGTCTCAAGGGTGTGTGTGCAGCAGACGGTAGGTGATGGAACTCTGTGGTAGTGGAGGAGAAAACATGACAGGCCTGTCAGTTCCTAATGCAGGGGAACATCTGGCTGCTGCTGCTCGCCCCATCACTACCCCCCCCCCCCCCCCCCCACACACACACACACATACACACACACACACACACACACACACAAACACACTAACAAACAGAAACACTCTCACACACACAGACTCTACCATCACCACAGGGCCCCAGGCAGGGTTATTTAGCCTGGGGCGCCACTAGGGGCCTTGGTCAGGCACATGCATGCACCGATAAGGCTCTACCTGTGCAGAGCACATGCCCCTTCCGGTCTCCAGTGCCCTTTTAGGTGGTGGTATAATTTTGGTTTGTCGTTGTTGTTCTAAAACCACAGCCCGCAAGTTAAATTAAATTATCTTATATGCCTCAGAATCAAAAAGTTGCTCTTCTTGATTGATGACCAATGACCAGTCATCAACATTGGCACACAAAGGCAGGCACGCATATCCAGATTAGTGACCAGAAAGAATTCCCTCCAGTTTTTCCTGGAATAAACAGATAGGTCTACATTTATCATCCATATAAAATACAGTTTATCTACTACTGACTCATCTTTACCAGAACTATAATAGGCTACCTGGCAATTTTATTGATACTTTTCATAATTCAGATTCAGGCCTAATTTAGGTGGTACTGGCAATGTGTCTAAAGATAAGCAGCTGTAACATCGCACTGACTTCAGTATTATGGAATTACGATGTAACATATTCTGGTGAATTTATGACTATATTTGTAAGGAAAAACATTGCTACCTGGCTAACAAAAGCACTCTGCAGGCAGGGCGCTCTCCAAAGTGATGGCACGGTGCAGTAGGAACATGCTTTCCTTCAGATACTGCTGCCTAGGCTACAGGATTTTGCTTGCTCTGGACTTCAGCAAAGTGACATGATATATCCCTAATTATTTTATTTGACTTTATTAGGATCCCGATTAGCCAACTCCAATGGCGAGTCTTTCTGGGGCCCGACACATAACAAAAAAGTAATTACAAACAAAAGTCTTTCAAATGTACATGCATTTGAAAACATTAACATGTAGTGTGCGTGTGTTTTCATCTATCAGTTATACAGAGGAGGACAGGCATAGTGCCTGAGGTGTTGCTTTATTCGTTTTTGAAACCAGGTTTGCTGTTCACTTGTTCTATATGAGATGGAAGGGAGTTCCATGCAATCATGGCTCTGTATAATACTAGAATTTTCCTTGAATTTGTTTTGGAGCTGGGGACTGTGAAAGACCCCTGGGAGCATGTCTAGTAGGGTAAGTGTGTGTGTGTGTGTGTGTGTGTGTGTGTGTGTGTGTGTGTGTGTGTGTGTGTGTGTGTGTGTGTGTGTGTGTGTGTGTGTGTGTGTGTGTGTGTGTGTGTGTGTGTGTGTGTGTGTGTGTGTGTGCTGTGTGTAAATTGACTATGCAAACAATTAGGGATTTCCAACACAACTGATGCAATCAGTCTTTCCTCAATTCTTAGCCAAGAGAGACTGGCAGGCATATTATTGATATTAGCCATCTGATTACAAAGATGAGGAAGACGAGCCGCTCTGTTCTGGGCCAGCTGCAGCTTAACTGGGTCCTTCTTTGCAGCATTTGACCACATGACTGGACAATAATCTAGATAAAACAAGCCTGCAGGACTGGCTTTGTAAAGTGTTGTGTCAAAAAAGCAGAGCATCTCTTTATCAAGGACAGACGTCTCCCCATCTTTACAACCATTGAATCAATATGTTTTGACAACGACAGTTTACAACTTAAGGTAACACCAAGTCATTTAGTCGACTGAACTTGCTCAACTGCCACACCATTCATTACCACATTCAGCTGAGGTCTAGAATTTAGGGAATTATTTGTACCGAATAGAATGCTCTTCATTTTTTAGATGTTCAGCTTGATATTGGCTGCTAACATGAATGACTAAGATGAATGACTTTCAGCTCCGAATGCAGGTGTAACACGCAGTATATATATCTTGTGCTATGAAAATGCATCACAGCCTATGGTTGTAATGACAGGCTACATTTGCACAGGGATTGTGTGCACATGTTCACATGTCTGCATGTGTGTGTGTGGGGTTGCACGTTCCGTGCCACTACTTTTTGGGGGTAGCGGGTCAAAACGTTTAAAACCCACTGGAACACATGATAGTGGCAACAAATAGAGTTGGATTGGATATAATAACAGTAGGCTACAGTATTTCTTACAATCTTCTATTTTGTCTGGAATTGGGTTGGTCATTGTTAATAAATGCAGCATTTATTCACAATAGTTTTGCTGCTTTCCCGTCTTTAAGTGCTCAACATGTCTGTGACCAAGGTTGCTGAAACATTATTGGGGGGTGCCATTTTTTTTTGTTTGAGCATATGCCAACCTCAAAATGACTGTGCATGGCCCTGTCCATGGTGGGACTGGGGCCTCAGAGACAGGCAGCACAAGCGAGGATATGGGTAGTCATTTTTTTTAAAGGCATAGTGAAGTATAATGTGTTGGATTATCCCATGCAGCTCTGATGCCTGAAAAAAACCTTGTTCCAGGCCTAATGTTAACTCCTATGTAGGCCTATGTTCCAATAGGCCAGTCTAATAAAATAGGGAATGACATAATCTGAAGGTTGGTGTGAAAATGACAAGAACTGTTCAACTGTAGTCTATTTTGAAGTGTTTATATCTGCATTCTAGCTTCATCAAACGTTACAAGGCGCTAACAACGAACCTACTACCAACACATGCAAAACATCCCCCAATCATATTCCAAATGTGCAGTGCAGCGGGCTATTGACATGGAAAGACGAAGCGAGCCGTTAAAGCAGTGCGCGAGGCTAGATCTGCGCGTCACACACCGCGCTAATAGCCCCCATTTATTCTAGCTGCCTCGCGCCTCAGGGGAGGACAGAGAACCACTTGTGGTTTAATTACAGGCTTCCAGGAGAAACAATTTCAGTGTGATTGAGGTAAGGCAAAAAAGATCACCCTTAAAAGTCTGTAAATTGCATCTTATGTGTCCCTCTTTTAACTACAACAAAAGACACGTTGACAATAGCACCGCATGTTTCCCTAGTAGTGAGCTGGCAATGACCGATTACCAGATCCATTATCTGGGCTGCATTAAGATGGCATGATTGAGGAGTGACGGGGAGGCTTTGATTGAAAAGTTTCTCAGATAAAGTTTCCTTCAGAGCAGTAGTTTATTGAACCTTGTGATGTTAATTAACCTCATCTCTTTCTCCATCCTGCTTTACTTCTTGTCAATCTTCCCTGATAGTTTCCCCTCTCCATTTTAGCCAGTTTTTTTCTTTTTCTGAATGTCACTTTTTGAATGATATCCACCCTCATAGAGTAGACCAATCAAACAATCAAAAAGACAACTGGGTGTACCAGCCTCACAGCCACTTAAACTAATCAAAGTAAGGCATCTAACTGGACAGATTTATCACGGCCACTCTTCTGTCTGCCCCCTGTGTCAGCTACATGAGATCCCCCAGTCTAATCTGAATAATGACATCATCTGTCTATCTACCTGGTGATGTACACCCCACAGTGAGTGACAAAGACAAGTCCCCATTTCAATCCCAAAATCATATTCTATTGTGTGAGGAGACAGAATGAGCATTGGGGAGTGAGTCGTCTCTGAGGATTGCCTGTGAGCATGAGTTTTGCATCTCCCTGACCCCTCCCCTTCCTAGGTGCGTGGGCCACATCCCTACTGAATCTACGATATCTGTGCAATCAGACACCACACTGAGAGATATTGTATTATAATCACTCTCATTCACATGCTCTGCCCAGCTCTCTTTCCTCTGCTTTTATCATATCCTTCATTATCACATCCTCTATCTCTCTCTCTCTCTCTCTCTCTCTCTCTCTCTCTCTCTCTCTCTCTCTCTCTCTCTCTCTCTCTCTCTCTCTCTCTCTCTCTCTCTTGCTCTCTCGCTCTCTCTCTCTCTCTCTCTCTCTCTCTCTCTCTCTCTCTCTCTCTCTCTCTCTCTCTCTCTCTCTCTCTCTCTCTCTCTCTCTCTCTCTCTCTCTCTCTTGCTCTCTCGCTCTCTCTCTCGATCTCTCTCTTTCCATCCATCCTTCACTCCCACTCCCCTTACCATCAGCCTGTCTTTCTCTTTTCTCTCATCATCTCTTCTTCCTACTTGCTGTTTTCTCCTGCTGTTTTTCTTTAATATGTATATCTGTGATACTTGTGAAAGTGTTTTTCCTCTACCAGGTCTTACATTAGATGTTTTATGATGGTGGAAATGTCTCTTTCTATCAAACATTTATTTCTGGCTTTCTTTTTCTCTCCCAATTCTCTCTACCTCCCACTTCCCTCTCTCTCTACCTCCCACTCCCCCCCCCCCCCTCTCTCTCTCTCTCTATGTGTGTGTTTTGTGGAGATACTGTAGGTAGTGGCTGTTGTTAATGGCCCATGCTGCTTTAATTGCATTGCAAATGTTACAAACGGGGTTCTGACTGTGCGCTTAATGAACAGGTACCACTTCATGATTATGGCAATCTTAACCCCCTCAGGCACCACACACACACACACACACACACACACACACACACACACACACACACACACACACACACACACACACACACACACACACACACACGCACACACACTGTCCTTGGTCCCATGTATGTACAGACAAAGGCAATTTGAATGGGGCCTCTGCAGGATACTGGTAAATTAAAGAGATGAACCGAGAGAGAAAACAAAGGAAGATGACTGGTCCCCCTGGATTCATTGTGAATGATGAACTCGAGAAATGATTGCCGGTTAGTTTATCTGGCAGCGAAGCTTCATTTCATGTGTGTGTCTAACTTGTCACATCTTATCACACGTGTCATCATCAAGTCTGAGTCTTCATATTTTCACCCCAGAAAAGTCCCTTTTCCTCCTCGTGTTTAGGGGTCATTCTATCTCCCAGATTATTCAGCCGCCATCCTCCTCTTTCCCCCCATCTGTTGGGTCTTGTCTGTCCTGAGGCAGGGAGTCAGAAACGCTGTCTTCACAGACCGTCACCGCTAATACAAGATGACAGCTAAAGGCTTAAAGCTCACACACACACTCACTTTCATACACACTCACATTCCCACACGCTCACACACACTTTCATACACACTCACAATCCCACACGTTCACACACACACTCACACTCACTCTCATACACACTCACATTCCCACACGCTCACGTCTACACACACACTTTTATGCCAGTCAATGCCAAGAGTGTGCAAAGCTGTCATCAAGGCAAATGGTGGCTACTTTTTGGTTACTACATGATTTCAAATGTGTTATTTCATAGTTTTGACTGGTCCTGTATATTTGTTTATGTCTACACCAAAGATATCTTCTCCAGAATTCTGCCTGAGTAGGAGGGGGATTAGATTTGGGCACAGAATGAGGGAATGTGGTAGAGGCATGAAAGCAGATCACAGGCTAGTGGTAAGAGGTGAGAGAGACACAGAAAAAGAGCAGTAGGGCAGTGCACTAGGAGCCACCAGAAAGACAGACCCACAGCTCTGATCAGCTCGGCTCCCCTCTGTTCTGCTCCCCTCTGTTCTGATCAGCTCGGCTCCCCTCTGCTCTGCTCCCCTCTGTTCTGATCAGCTCGGCTCCCCTCTGCTCTGCTCCCCTCTGCTCTGCTCTCCTCTGCTCTGCTCTCCTCTGCTCTGATCAGCTCGGCTCTGCTCGGCTCCCCTCTGCTCTCCTCTGCTCTGCTCTCCTCTCCTCTGCTCTGATCAGCTCTGCTCTCCTCTGCTCTGCTCTCCTCTGCTCTGATCAGCTCGACTCTCCTCTGCTCTGCTCTCCCCTGCTCTGCTCTGCTCTCCTCTGCTCTGATCAGCTCGGCTCTCGTCTGCTCGGCTCTCCTCTGCTCTGATCAGCTCGGCTCCCCTCTGCTCTGCTCTGTCCTCTGCTCTGCTCTGCTCTCCTCTGCTCTGCTCTGCTCTGCTCTGCTCTCCTCTGCTCTGCTCTGCTCTGCTCTGCTCTCCTCTCATCAGCTCGGCTCTCCTCTGCTCGGCTCTCCTCTGCTCTGATCAGCTCGGCTCCCCTCTGCGCTGCTCTGTTCTCTGCTCTGCTCCCCTCTGCTCCCCTCTGCTCTCCTCTCCTCTCCTCTCCTCTCCTCTCCTCTCCTCTCCTCTCCTCTCCTCTCCTCTCCTCTGCTCTCCTCTCCTCTCCTCTGCTCTGCTCTGCTCTGCTCTGCTCTCCTCTCCTCTGCTCTGCTCTGTTCTCTGCTCTGCTCCCCTCTGCTCTGCTCTGCTCTCCTCTGCTCTGCTCCCCTCTGCTCTGCTCTCTGCTCTGCTCTCTGCTCTGTTCTCTGCTCTGCTCTGCTCTCTGCTCTGCTCTCCTCTGCTCTGCTCTCCTCTGCTCTGCTCCCCTCTGCTCTGATCAGCTCGGCTTTGGTTGTTAACATATTTGGCCCCTGTAGCAGCCTACAGAGAGAGAGCAACAGACATGCTCAACTAGAGCTCCTGATTTATTTATTTATCATTTTGTTTTTGCGCTAGCTAGCTACACAACAAAAACCTAGCCAGCAGGTTAACAAGCTAGCTAGCTTTTTTTATTTTTTTATTTCACCTATATTTAACCAGGTAGGCTAGTTGAGAACAAGTTCTCATTTACAACTGCGACCTGGCCAAGATAAAGCAAAGCAGTGCGACACAAACAAGAACACAGAGTTACACATGGAATAAACACACATACAGTTAATAATACAATAGAGAAAGTCTATATACAGTGTGTGCAAATGAGGTAGGATAAGGAGGGGGGGGAGGGCAATAAATAGGCTATAGGCCATAGCCATAGTGGAGAAATTATTAAAGTATCACAAATTAAACACTGGGGTGATAGATGTGAGGAAGATGAGTGTGCAAGTAGCGGTACTGGGGTGCAAAGGAGCAAAATAAATAACAATATGGTGATGAGGTAGTTGGATGGGCTATTTTCAGATGGGCTATGTACAGGTGCAGTGATCTGTGAGCTGCTCTGACAGCTGGGGCTTAAAGCTAGTGAGGGAGATATGAGTCTCCACCTACAGTGATTTTTGCAGTTCGTTTCAGTCATTGGCAGCAGAGAACTGTAAGGAAAGGCGGCTGAAGGAGGAATTGGCTTTGGGGGTGACCAGTGAAATATACCTGCTGGTGCGCTTGCTGCAGGTGGGTGCTGCTATGGTGACCAGTGAGCTGAGATAAGGTGGGGCTTTACGTAGCAATGACTTATAGATGACCTGGAGCCAGTGGGTTTGGCGACGGATATGAAGCGAGGGCCAGCCAACGAGAGCATACAGGTCGCAGTGGTGGGTAGTATATGGGACTTTGGTGACAAAACGTATGGCACTGTGATGGACTGAGTAGAGCTGAGTAGAGTGTTGGAGGCTATTTTGTAAATGACATCGCCGAAGTCAAGGATCGGTAGGTTTGTCAGTTTTGTTTCAAATATTTTTTATTAAACACACACAAGAATGGTGTATAGGTAGGTATACAAGACAGGTATACAATTCTTATCTAAACATAAAAGAGTATACAGGAACAACAAGACCCAGAGTTCTGGGTGCAGAACAAATAATACAAAACACGACATACAAAACAAGGACACGTAGAAAGAAAGAGGGAAGATGTCGTCCCCCCCCCTTATTCCCCCAACCCCCCCCCCCCCAACTGCTCGGGTGGCAGGGCCAGCACATGCTGCCCAAAGGTAGATTAAAATATTACAATTGAGAGTGCGTTAATAAGTACAAAAGGCGCTTCCCTCCTTTTCCAAAACAACAAGATGATTTTTTTTGCCGAGATGAGACCGTACGAGATGAGTTGTTTTTGGGGGTTGGTTAATCCGTTTAGGGACTCAGATACTCCCAGGATTATCAGAAGTGGGTCTGGATCTATTGAAGTCTCCAAAACGTCAGAGAGGATCCCAAAAATTCCACCCCAATAACCATGCAAGCTAGAGCATAGGGCAAAGCAGTGGAGTAGTGTACCCTGCATAGCCTGACATTTATCACATGTAGGGGATGTGTCAGGAAATATCCTATGCAGTTTAGTTTTGGAATAGTGTAATCTGTGTAATACCTTGAATTGTATGAGACGATGTCTGGAATTAATGGAGCATGTGTGGATATACTCCAAGCTCTCTTCCCAGTCTGCCACCGAGATGTCAGTCCCTAGTTCTTCCTCCCATTTTGCCTTGATGGCATCAGTAGAAGGTGTGCTAACAGATTGAAAAGCATCATATAGACGCGATATCAGTTTATCGGAGGTGGGGCATATTTTTATGCATCCGTCAAACATGGAAGGTTTAGCATTCCCAAATGTTGGGAGGTGTTTTCTAACGTAGTCTCTAATTTGTAGGTATCTGAAAAAATTACTTCTGGGAAGATTATAAGTTTCCCTCAGCAACTCAAAGGAAGCAAAGGTCCCTTCTATGTATAAATCCCCTATGGTACTTATCCCCAACTCTCCCCATCGCTCAAAGGTGTTATCAAGGTTAGAAGGGGCAAAGGAGGGATTCCTGGCGACAGGGAGCATGAATGACATTGGTCTAAGCTCAAAGTGGACTTTCATTTGCTTCCAGATTCGGACTGTGCTATGTATAATAGGATTGTTACAATAAAGGATTGTTACAATAAATCTCCAGATTGACAGGCGACAAAATCACAGCGCCAATAGAGAAGGGGTGACACTCCTCACGCTCCATACTAAGCCAGCTGGATGCCGGAAGTACGTCATCCAGCAGAAACGTAACAATGCGGAGGTTAGCGGCCCAGTAATAAAATATAAAATTTGGGAGAGACAATCCTCCTTCCATCTTGGATTTACAGAGGTGTTTTTTTACCTATCCTGTGTGTTTTATAATCCCAGATGAAAGGATTGATAATTGAGTCCAGTTGTTTATGAAAGGATTTAGGTCTGAAAGTGGGATTTTCTGATATACTGTAGGTAGAGCAGTTGTGGGAGGAATACCATTTTAATGGCATTAATTCTTCCGAGCAGAGAAATTGGGAGAGTTCTCCAAAATAGTAGTTTGCTTTGAGTTTTTGTATCAGAGAGGGGAAATTCTCTTTAAATAGTAAGGAGTATTGTTTGGTAACTACAATTCCTAGGTAGGTCAATTTTTATGAAGATAACTTAAATGGGAGATGTCCTAGCCAGGAGGTATTTTGCGACCGTATGGGCATTAATTCACTCTTGTTCCAATTTATTCTGTATCCCGAGAAGGTACCAAACAAATTGATCACATCAAGAATAGCTGGGATACTAGCCTGGGGTTCTGTTACATAGAGGAGGATGTCATCTGCGTATAGGGAGATCTTATTTAGAGTATCTTTAGTATTATAGCCGTGTATTGTTGCTTGAGATCTAATCGTCTGAGCGAGCGGTTCGATAATTAGGGCGAAGAGCATAGGCGACAGCGCACAACCCTGCCTTGTCCCCCTGTTGAGGTTAAATCGGGGCGACAATGATTGGTTAGTGAGTATTCTGGCACAGGGGTTCCTATATAAAAGCTGGATCCAATTTATGAACCTATCTCCAATATTAAATTTCTGTAGGACCTTGAATAGATAGGGCCACTCAACTTGGTCAAAGGCCTTTTCGGCGTCAAGAGATATGACGGCAAGGTCCACGTTGGGTAACCTCTGAGAATACATAATATTGAGGAGGCGCCTGAGATTGAAGAATGAGTTTCTGTTAGGGATAAAGCCGGTCTGATCCGAATGGACCAATTTGCCAATTACAGTGCTAAGCCTGTTAGCCAGAGTTTTTGCTAAAATCTTTTGGTCTGTATTAAGGAGAGATATTGGTCTGTATGACCCTACCTCTTCTGGATCTTTACCCTTCTTATGTATAACTGTAATGAACGCTTCGTCCAAAGTAGAAGGGAGAGCTCCATCCTCATTGGCCTGAACCAACATTTTGTGCAGATAGGGAGAGAGCATGTTGCTGAATGTTTTATAGAATTCACCAGGGTATCCATCTGGGCCCGGGGTCTTGCCACTCTTTAGAGATTTAATTGTTTCTCGAATTTCATCAAGAGATATTTCCTTATTCAGGAAGTTAGAATCTTCCTGGTTCAGGGCAGGAAGATTACAGTCCTCCAAAAATGTTTGCATAATTAAGGGGTTAGGATCCGCTTTAGATGTATATAGAGTCTCATAAAACTGCCGGAATCTGTCATTGATGTCTTTGGGGGAAGAGAGTAATTCCCCAGATGCAGATTTAACCCTGTGAATCATTCGGTCACTCACATTTTTTCGAAGTTGTCTGGCGAGTAATTTGTGTGGTTTGTCACCAAACTCAAAATATTTTTGCTTGGCATAGAGAAAAGATTTAGCAATTTTAGCTGAGAGAATCTGATTTTATTCAAATTTTAAAGAGGTATTTTTTTTATGTTTCTCCATAGATGGGTGGCTAGCATTCTCCCTATCCAGTAAGTGAATTTGTCCCTCCAGTTCTTCCAGTTTTCCTCTGTTTTGCCTACTCCTGGCAGCCTGAAAGGAGATGATACAGCCTCTCAGATAAGCCTTCAGTGTTTCCCACAATAATGCTGGGGAGGTCTCTGTGTTATCGTTGGTAACAAAGAAAAATGTAATTTGGTCTTTAAGATATTCACAGAATGTTGGTTCTGTGAGGAGCTGAGGATTCAACCTCCAGACCCTCTCGTTTGGTACAATGTCACCCAATCTCAGGGAGAAGGTGAGTGGACTGTGGTCCGAGATTATAATATCATGATACCTCACATTACAGGTATAGGGGAGTAGTCTAGCATCCAACAAAAAGTAGTCAATTCGAGTGTAAACCTTGTGAACATGGGAGTAAAATGAGTATTCCCTACCCGTAGGGTTAGCGATCCTCCATATATCAAATAAATTCTAATTTTTTATGTAGGTATTCAAGAATTCGCTTGAATAGGAGGTAGGGTTTCGCCGGGTAGAGGATCTATCCAAATATTGGTCTAGCACACAGTTAAGGTCCCCTCCAATGACCAGGTTAGTATGGGAGATATCTGGAATCAGGGCAAGGACTCTTTTGAAAAAAGAGGGGTTGTCAATGTTTGGCCCATAGATATTTAGTAGAGTTACTGAGGTAGAGTGGATTTCTCCTATTGCGATCACATACCGACCCTCTTTATCCGCAATAGTGGTTTTATGTAGAAAGGGAATTCCTTTCCGTACCAGAATCGCTGTTTCTCTCGTTTTGGCAGAGAAGTTAGAGTGATACACTTGCCCCACCCACCTACACTTAAGTCTGCTATGAGAGTTATTCTTCAGATGGGTTTCTTGCAAAAATATAATATCAGACGAGAGTGCTTTCAAGTGGGCTAGGACCTTGCCCCTCTTAATTGGTTCGTTTAAACCCTTGACATTCCAGGAAGTGAATGTAAGCCCCGCCCTCCTCTCGTTTGTAGTTCCTATGGTGGCCTGCATACCATGTAACTTTATAAAAAGGTAAGAAAGCGCACCAAACCATCACGATCAGCATATGTAGCACCTACACCCGAGCAGTATCCAACCCACCCCTCCCCCTGCAAGCACCTTTACTTCCCACCCTGTTCCCCTAATTTCCCCAACACTTACCCCCCCCCCCCCCCCCCCATCAACCCACATTTAACAGGCATGTACAAACAGGAGAGAAAAAAAAGGAAAAATAAAAATAATAAACACATTGTCTGGCAGATGGCAAAAAAGCACGGCGCGACCTCGAACAAGAGGTAAAACAAAAATAAAATCCCAACTATACGTTCACCTCTCACTATCCTAGAACTTCTACTAACATATGAACTGAGGAGGCTCCCGCGAGTTAAGTGTTCAGTTAGCATCTAATAAACCTAAACCGAATAAGTTGCAACTTAAACATATTGCGCATTTAAGCGTCATCCTGGGTCAATCCCAGAGATAAGCAAGATATAGCCTCAAGATTATATTGCTAAGCACTGCCGGTCAAAAAATAAACCATCCGCAACCGACATAGTCAGCCGTACCTTTACATACTGTGGGTCAGGAGATCGGAACAAGGATTTGTTAAATTAAACGTTCCCCCATAAATAAAATATGTTTAATAAAAAATAACTAAAAATATATACATTATATATATATATATATATATATATATATATATATATATATACATACATACATACACACATACATACATACACATACACACATATACACACATACATACATAAATACATACATACATACATATATACATACATATATACACATATACATACACACATATACACACACACATACATACACACATATACATACACATACTTATATATACATATATATATACATACACACACACACACACACACATATACATACATATACATGTATGTATACATACCCGCACAAAAAAATCATATATATATTTAAAGAATATGTATATACATCCATATGCACATATACACATACAAACATTCATACCCCAGAATAACAATCTACACTGATTTAAAATATACACATACATAATACTAAAATGCTAAGAGAAAATAGTAATAAAGTACAAATAGTAATTATATGTATGCACACCTACACAGACATGAGCACTACAGAGGGCTGGTGGGACTCTAGTCGGGAGAGAGGCCCACGGCCAGACAAATGCAGAACGGCACAAAACATCAACTTGCTAACCAGGTGTCTGCCCCCTCCCAACCATCACCCCCAGTCCCCTGCAAGCAATAAATAAATGGTATGGTAGTAAGAATAATGTAAGGATTGTAAAATAAATAACGAAACAAAACAAAAGTGGGGGAATATAAGTATATCCGTCCGAAGGTGTCAGTGATCAAACCTGGAAGTAAAAAATATGCATCGCTCTGAGCACAGCCGGGATGAAAGTGAATGTAACGTTAAATGAGAGCTCTGACCGCCATCCATTGGTCTGCTCAGCGTCTTACATGTTCGGTAGCCCTTGTTGAGCCCGTTTAATACGTTTTCACCCAATATGGTATAGTATGGATTCGAGTCTATGAGCAGACCCTAACATGCAATAACAAGGCACTCTAACCTGTACGGGGGATTGGTGGATATCCCCGGATAAACTTCTCTGCGTCCAAAACCAAGGAGAGCCAAATCTTCTCACCGGAAGGCGGGGTAATTCTTAGTCTTGCAGGGAAGAGTAAGGCTGGGCGAAGATGGAGTTTGTAGAGTTTGGTCATGACATCTCTGTAGTCGGCGCGATGCTTTGCCACATCGGGCGCATAATCCTCATAGACACGGAATGGATGCCCTTTATGTGACAGGTTGCCCCTCATTCGAGCTTCACGCAGGATAAGATCCTTGGTCTTGAAACTGTGACAACAGATGATTACTGGGCGAGGACGTTTGCCCGGTCCAGGCACTGGGACAAGGGAGCGATGTGCGCGGTCCAGCTGGGGATCCGAATCCAAAACATCCGATCCCATTGCATTCTTCAATAGCTTGGCGAAGAAGTCGGTGGGGCGAGAGCCCGCCTCTACCCCCTCTGCCAGACCAACAACGCGAAGGTTATTACGTCTGGATCGGCCCTCCAGGTCCACCACTTTCACAGAAAGCCTCTGCACAGTATCCTGCAATGACGTGCATAGCTTCTCTAACTCGTCGATCCTACCAGCGTTGAATTCAGAAGCTTTCTCAAGGTCCACAATACTCTGGCCATGCGAAGTGACAGTTCGAATGATGCTCTCGATTTTGGTGTCCAGTTCAGCAATAGTGGCCTTAAGATCCTCAGCTATAGCAACACGTAGCTCCCCCAAAGCCAGGGTAAGTTCTGTAAGTGTCACGTTGTTGCATGTGCCTCCCGCCATGTCTGTCTCGTTGTTTAGTGGGGAGTAGGCCTCCGCTGTGGATTTATTGTCCTTTGGTCGCTTATTACTCGGCATTTTCATATAAAAAGTTACCAAAGTACCATAAAGTAGGTTAAATTAGATTATTTCGCAAAAAAGTTGCAGGAGCCTCTCACGCACAGCCGTTCACTCCAACATGCTAGCTCCGCCCGATCAGGTTTGTCAGTTTTACGAGGGTATGTTTGGCAGCATGAGTGAAGGATGCTTTGTTTTGCGAAATAGGAAGCCAATTCTAGATTTAACTCTGGATTGGAGATGTTTAATGTGAGTCTGGAAGGAGAGTTTACAGTCTAAACAGACACCTAGGTATTTGTAGTTGTCCATATATTCTAAGTCAGAACCTTCCAGAGTAGCGATGCTGGACGGGTGGGTAGGTGTGGGCAGGGATCGGTTGAAGAGCATGCATTTAGTTTTGCTTTCATTTAAGAGCAGTTGGAGGCCACGGAAGGAGAGTTATATGGCATTGAAGCTCGTCTGGAGGTTAGTTAACACAGTGTCCAAAGAGGGGTTTAGAAGTATATAGAATGGTGTTGTCTGCGTAGAGGTGGATCAGAAAATCACCATCAGCAAGAGAGACATTATTGATGTATACAGAGAAAAGAGTCGCCCGAGGATTAAACACTGTGGCACCCCCATAGAGACTGCCAGAGGTCCGGACAACACCCCTCCGATTTGACACACTGAACTCTGTCAGAGAAGTAATTGGTGAACCAAGTGAGGCAGTCTTTTGAGAAACCAATGCTGTTCAGTCTGCCGATAAGAATGTGGTGATTGACAGAGTCGAAAGCCTTGGCCAGGTTGATGAATACAGCTGCACAGTATTGTCTCTTATCGATGGCGGTTATGATGTCATTTAGGACCTTGAGTGTGGCTGAGGTGCACCCATGACCAGCTCGGAAACCAGATTGCATAGCGGAGAAGGTACGGTGGGATTCGAAATGGTCAGTCATCTGTTTGTTAACTTGGCTTTCGAAGACCTTAGAAAGCAGGGTAGGATAGATATAGGTCTGTAGCAGTTTGGGTCTAGAGTGTCTCCCCCTTTGAAGAGGGGGATGACCGCGGCAGCTTTCCAATCTTTGGGGATCTCAGACGATACAAAAGAGAGGTTGAACAGGCTAGTAATAGGGGTTGCAACAATTTCGGCAGATAATTCTAGGAATAGAGGGTCCAGATTGCCTAGCCCTGCTGATTTGTAGGGGTCCAGATTTTGAAAAATGCTTATTGAAATTCTCAATTATCGTGGATTTATCGGTGTTGACAGTGTTTCCTAGCCTCATTGCAGTGGGCAGCTGGGAGGAGGTGCTCTTATTCTCCATGAACTTTACAGGTTATGGGAGGGTTTGGCCGGCAGGGAAGGTCTTGTCCCATTGTGCACTTGCGACTCCTGTGGCGGGCCGGGTGCAATACACGGTCGCCAGGTGTTAGGTCATAGGTGTTTGCTCTTACACATTCATGCGGCTGGCTTCCGGGTTAAGCAGGCATTGTGTCAAGAAGCAGTACAGCTTGGCTGGGTTGTGTTTCGGAGGACGCATGGCTCTCGACCTTCGCCTCTCCTGAATCCGTATGGGAGTTGCAGCGATGGGACAAGACTGTAACTACCAATTGGATTCCACGAAAAAGGGCAAAATGTTTTTTTTAAACAAAACAAAAGAAAAAGAATGACAAAATAAATAAATAAATAAATAATAATAATAAATAAATAAAATACATGTCTTCATTTCATTCTTTTTGCTGGGTTTTGAGCTAATTTAGAGCTAGCTAGCAACAGCAGCAGACAAACAAAAATGGTTGTCATGGCAACAAAACAGAAGCAGAACAGAGCAGCAGCAGCAGTAACAGAGTCCACAGGCACCATGTCCCCACTCCCCCTCAGTGCTGAGTCCATTCACTACTCTCCAGAGGCCAAAAATGACAATGAGGAAAGCTTTTAAACAGAAACTACTAAGGGGAAGGCCAGAAACACTTTTCTCAGACCTATACAAAAATGATGATGTGATTAATCTCATCTTTCTCACTAACCAGCCAAAGGCATGGCGCTCAGCAGTCTGCTCTCACTACCCATCCATAAAGAAAGAGGGAATCTGTAAGCTGAAAGTCAAAAAGACAGACCACCCTGACAGCACCCTGATAACAATCAACCTCTACAAGACTGGGACTGTCGTGGTGCAAGGTAACCTTAGGCTGTTTGAAACAGACTTTCAGACAATGAAGGACAGAGCAGAGAGAGAGAAGCACCCCACTAGTGGCACTCCATCCCACAAGAGAAACTCCAACAGCACCACTCTCACCCCCACTATCCCCACCCAAAAAGGCACATCCAGCACCTCTCTTCCCACCATTGTGGAGGACACGCCCCAGGAAGAGAGCAACCCCCTCAGTGCAAAGCAGGCTCTGGCCCTCCTTACCACCATTGCTGCCATGAGAGATGAGTTCACCAGACTGGAGGGTGAGGTGGTTCTGCTTAGGGAGAGTGTGAGCAAACAGAAACCAGACATCCACACGTTAGAGGAGCTCCTAACCTCGGTGAGGACAGAGCAGGACAGCAGCCTTGCAACACAGCTGAAAGAAGTCCAGCAAGAGAGAGAGAGTGAGAGAACTGGCTGATCTAACAAAAGAGTTGAGAGAGCTCCAAAAAGATAGGCAGAGCAGTAATAAGGGGATGACCACACTAAGAGAGGAGCTGCAGGAGAGAAAGGGAACAGAGAACTCACACAGCAGAGGAGCCCACTTCAGCCAGCTAGGCCTCCCCAGCCCTGCCTGCTGCACACCTCCCCCAGCCCACAGAACAGCCTCCCACTGACAGCGGCACCGGCACAGAAAAGCCACACCCCAGCTACAACACCCACCAGCCCCCACTCTACCCACCAGTCCAGAAGAAACACTGGCTGACAATGTCCTGTTGACCCAATGGCGCCGGAGGGGATGGCTGCTATTTTACGGTCTCCTAACTGTGCTATTTTGTTAGTTTTATCCTCAAAAAGTTATACAGCTGCACCATGGAGAGCATCCTGACCAGTTGCATCACCGCCTGGTATGGCTACTGCTCTGCATCTGACCGTAAGGCACAACAGAGGGTAGTGTGTATGGCCCGGTACATCACTGGGGCCAAGCTTCCTGCCGTCCTGGACCTATATACTAGGGGGTGACAGAGGAAGGCCCTAAAAATGGTCAAAGACTCCAGCCCCCAAGTCATAGACTGTTCTCTCTACAACCGCGGCAAGTGGTACCGGAGTGCCAAATCTGGGGCCAAAAGGCTCCTTAACAGCTTCTACCCCCAAGCCATAAGACTACTGAACAATTAATCAAATAACTACCCAGACTATTTACATAGTCTGGGTAGTTATTTGTTTTTACACTGCTGGTGCTCGCTGTTTATTATCTATGCATAGTCACTATACAAATGACCTTGACTAACCTGTACCCCTGCACATTGACTCGGTACCCGGGACATCCTGTATATAGCATCGTTATTGTTATGTACATTTCCTGTGTTTTTTCTTCTTCTCCAAAATCTAAAGAATAAATGCCAGCCACTCCCGGGACTGTGCCCTGCGACCCAATGTACACCTAGCCCACCATCCCACCCTCGATCTGTACTGTCTCTATGACCATGTTCACCTGTACAGGGAAACAGTCCGCATCCAGACTCTCAAAGACGTCGCTTTAAACCGCAGCCCGACCTCTCCACCCAGAACAGCGGAGCAATCTCCACCCCCTGAGATCACAGAGACATCACCCCGGACAAGCACCCTGGACCCCCCCAGCCAAGGCCACAGCACCACCAGCCTCAATGCCCACCACAGCCAGCGCAGCATAGATCACCCCAGCCCATCTTCAGATCCACCCAGACGAGGCCTACACCGACCCTCCCTTCCACCACCGCAGACCCACAGCTGGAGGAGCCACAGCCCGGCAGGCAGAGCTATGCACAGGCTGTGAGAGGAGCAACTGGCCCAGCCCCCACCAACCAAATGAGTGACATTAAACACATGATGAGTCTACTATGCTCACATGTGATAGGCCGAGGGTCATGGTAAGATGAGCACAAGACCTCCACCATCCTCACACTACACCCACCCATGTGGCATGACACAAATGCTATCTTAAATGATAAACAAATATAATTTGCATAATACGAGTTTACGTTAATTGAAAAATCCTATTTTAAAAGTACTTGTTCAACCTGTATTTTCTTCTAATTTTGAAGAAAATACCATCCACCAAATTAAAATCACACAGGGCAGAGACTCAGGGGGAATGCTAGTATGGTATAAATTTGAACTAACTATAGGATAATTCTTTATCTGGTTAAAAATCAACAAGGAGGTTATCTTAACAGATAAAAAAGTCTTCCTCTGTGCCACATACATTCCCCCACTCAGTCAGCCTACTTCAATGAAAATAGTTTCTCCATTCTGAGGGGGAGATTAGTCACTTTCAGGCCCAATACAACGTACTGGTCTGTGGAGACCTCAATGCTAGAACAGCAGAATAACTAGACACCATTAACAGTCATGGGGATGAACACCTACCGAGAAGCAACAACCTTTCTCTCCCCACATACCCCCCCAGAAACAATTATGACAAAGTGAAACTAAATTAGAGCACAGCTCCTGAAGCTCTATCGAACACTGGCAATGGTAGGCTAAGAGGGGACTCTCTTGGTAGGTACACCTACAGCTCTTCCCTTGGCAGCAGCACTGTAGACTACTTTATCACCGACCTCAACCCAGAGTCTCTCAGAGCCTTCACAGTCAGCCCACTTACACCTCTCTCAGACCACAGTAAAATCACAGTGTATCTCAGAAGAGTGGAACCCAACCATGAAGGATCACTGCCCAATAAATGACATAGTACTAAACAGGCTGGAGTGCAAACAGTACAAAACACTACCAAAAACCAATTAGTAGCCAAAAAATACAATCTCTCCTGGACAACTTTTTAGCCTTAACATTCTCCTACACCAATGAAGGTGTACATTTGGCTGTTTGGAACATAAACTTTATATTTGACAAATTAGACTATTTGGCTAATCTAAAGAAACATAAGAACAAACCAAAAATAATAGATAATGAAAATGGTTTGATAATGACTGCAAAAATCTAAGGAAGTCATTGAAAAATATATCTAATCAAAAACACAAAACCAGGCAACAAAAATATACGCCTTCAATATGGGGAAACACTGAAGCAATACCAACACACCCTAAGAACAAAAAAGAACAGAACATTTTAAATCAGTTGGATGTAACTGAGGAATCCATATAATCAAACCACTTCTGGGAGATAATTAGAATACATTTCAACAAACCTCATCATGAGGAATTGGCTATCCAAAGTGGGATATGTGGAGAAATCACTTTGCAAACCTCTGCAGTAACATAACAAAAAGATATACTAGAAAAATGAAAAAAATCCTTGAATCAGCAGTCAAAGACTATCAGAATCCTGTGGATACCCCAATCACAGAAGTAGAATTATTGGAAAAACGATGCACCCTCCAACCCAAAAATACCTGTGGTGCTGATGGTATTTTAAATGAAATGGTCAAATATACAGACCACAAATTCAAATTGGCTATTGTCAAACTCTTCAACATTATAGTCACTGCAGGTATTTTCCCTGACATTTGGAACCAAGGATGTATCGCACCAATCTATAAAAATGGAGACAAATTTGACCCAAAGAATTACAGAGAAATTTGGGTTAACAGCAACTTGGGGAAATGTCTCTGCAATATTATAAATGGCAGACTAGGGAATTTTCTTGATGTACACAACTTCCTGAGCAGAATCCAGATTTATTATCATCCAACAGACCACATTTACACACTCTAATTGACAAACAAGTAAACCAAAACAAAGGCAACATCTACTGTAGACTTCAAGAAAGCATTTGATTCAATTTGGCACAATTTTTTTTTTCAACTAATAGAAAGTAGCATTGTAGGGAAAACATGATGTTATTCAATCAATGTACACTAAAAGCAAATGTGTGGTTAAAATTGGCAACAAGCAAACAGACTTCTTCTCTCAGCGACGTGGAGTGAAACAGGGTTGCACAATAAGTCCAACACTATTTAACATCTACATTAATGAATTGGCAAAAACATCAGAAGAATCTGCAGCACCTGGTCTCACCCTACACAACACTGAAATCAAGTGTCTGCTGTACGCAGATGGCCTGGTGCTACTGTCTCCAAGTAAGGAGGGGTTACAGCAGCATCTAGATCATCTGCGCAGGTTCTGAATATTATGATAATCCAAAAAAGGTCAGGAAATCAGGATCACAAATATAAATTCTAATTGGACACAGTTCTATTAGAACGCACCAAAAACTACACGTATCTAGGACTAAATATCAGCAGCACAGGTAGCTTTCACCTGGCTGTGAAGGAGCTGAGAGACAAAGCAAGAAGAGTATTCTATGTCATTAAAAGGAACATTGAAATCGAAATTCCAATTAGAATCTTGCTCAAAATGTTCCAATCAGTTATAGAACGAATTGCTATAAATGGCAGCGAAGTATGGGGTCCCCTCTCTAATAATGAATTTACCAAATGGGACAAACATCCAATCGAAATACTGCATGTAGAGTTTTGCAAGACTGTATTGCAAGTGCAAAGAAAAACTCTAAATAACCCATGTAGTGCAGAATTGGGCCAATACCCGCTCCTTATACGAATAGAAAAAAGGGCCATCAAATTTTACAACAATCTAAAAACAAGTGACCCCAAAACATTCCATCACACAAGCCCGTACAATGTCAAGAGATGAAACAAGAGAAGATTCCCCTCAGTCAACTGGTTCTGAGGCTCAGTTCATTAACCCAAACCAACCCCATAGAGCCTCCGGACAGCACTCAGAAAATCTGGCCCAACCAAATAATCTCAAAGCAAAAAGAAAAATATATGACCAATTGGAAAGAACACAAAAAATCGAAGTAAACATCAATGCTATTTGGCTCTAAACAGACAGTACATGGTGGCAGACAATCTGACCACTGTGGCTGATAGAAAACTGAGGAAAACACTCAGTTGAGCATAGTCTGGCTATAGAGACCTGTCGTTACAGACAAACTTGGCTACCCAGAGAGGACAGGCTGTGCTCACTCTGCTCCAGGGGAGAGGTAGAGACAGAGCTGCATTTCCTATTACACTGTGACAAATACTCAGACCAAAGATAATCTTTCTTCCCCAAAATTATCAAAAACTATAAAAGATGAAGTAAAAATGCAATATTTATTGGGTGAAAAGCCATAATGTGTGGCAGATGGCTTCATGAGGAAGGAAAATGACGTGGATATATTGAAGCAACATCTCAAGACATCGGTCAGGAAGTTAAAGCTTGGTCACAAATGGGTCTTCCAAATGGACAATGATCCCAAGCATACTTCCAAAGTTGTGGAAAAATGGCTTAAGGACAACAAGTCAAGGTATTGGAGTGACCATCACAAAGCCCTGACCTCAATCCTATAGAAAATGTGTGGGCAGAACTGAAAAAGCATGTACAAGCAAGGAGGCCTACAACCTGACCCAGTTACACCAGCTCTGTCAGGAGGAATGGGACAAAAATCACCCAACTTATTGTGTGAAGCTTGTGGAAGGCTACCTGAAACATTTGACCCAAGTTAAACAATTTAAAGGAAATGCTACCAAGTACTAATTGAGTGTATGTACACTTCTGATCCACTGGGAATGTGATAAAAGCACTAAAAACTTAAATAAATCCTTCTCTCTGCTATTATTAGCCAGCAGCATACCACCCCGCATACCACTGCTGGCTTTCTTCTGAAGCTAAGCAGGGTAGGTCCTGGTCAGTCCCTGGATGGGAGACCAGATGCTGCTGGAATTGGTGTTGGAGGGCCAGTAGGAAGCACTCTGTCCTCTGGTCCAAAAAATATCCCATTGGGACACTGCCCTGTGTAGGGTGCTGTCTTTCAGATGGGATGTTAAACTGACTCTCTGAGGTCATTAAAGATCCCATGACACTTATTGTACGAGTAGGGGTGTTAACCCCAGTGTCCTGGCTAAATTCCCAATCTGGCCCTCAAACCATCACATTCACCTAATAATCCCCAGTTTACAATTGGCTCATTCATCCTCAGGTTGTTGCTGTACATGAGAACATGTTCTCAGTCAACTTACCTGGTAAAATAATGGATAAATAAATAAACATATATTCTGACATTTCACATTCTTAAAATAAAGTGGTGATCCTAACTGACCTAAAACAGGGACATTTTCTAGGATTAAATGTCAAGAATTGTGAAAAACTGAATATAAATGTATTTGCCTAAGGTGTATGTAAACTTCTGACTTCAACTGTATGTACATATTCTCATTCACCCCTTTAGATTTGTGATTACTAGGTAGTTGTTGGGAATTGTTAAGATTACTTGTTAGATATTACTGCACTGTCGAAACTAGAAGCATAAGCATTTCGCTACACTTGCATTAATATCTGCTAACCATGTGTATGTGACCAATTTGATTTGATTATCATTATTACTGTTGGTCCCACCATTTTTGTTATATGTATACTTTCACAATGTAAGTCATTTAACATGCCATGTCAATAAAGTCTATTGAATTGAATTGAATTGAGAGGAAGAGAGAGAAAGAGGGGGGAGGGGTCTCCCAGACCTAGCCCCAGCCAGATGACCTTCCCAAATGAACAGGACCCCTCCAAGGGGTGTCGGGCATCCCTGGCTCGCCCGTCCCGAAGGACGCAATCAGGGTGACTCACCGACCGTCTAAGGGGGCGAGAGGCTGGAGAGGGCGGGAGAGGGGGGATGGGGTCTGGTCTGTATGAGTCTGGGCTTTGACATGGCCAGGCAGTATTCTAATTCATTAAACCAGGCTCTTAATATAAACAGCCATTCATTTCAACCTCTGACAGTGGGCCTTCTGGACAATATGAAGCACCTAAATATAACTGCCATACTGCTGTGTCTGTATGTGTGTGTGAGAGGGGAATCTAGATGTTTGTGTGCATGAGGTCTCAGAGAGACCTAATGGCTGAGACAAAGTACAGTGAGTCTAAGCAGAGCTTTTCACCAAGTGGAACACAGTTTGCAGAGAAATGTACTGTTAAGTGAGAACAGGGGCGTCATGCCCATAGGGGATACAGGGGCGTCATGCCCATAGGGGATACAGGGGCGTCATGCTCATAGGGGATACAGGGGCACAACGCCCCTAAGATTTTTCATGTTATACAAAAAAATACACTTTTTTTATTCATTTGTTGTTGTTTCTCTGTAACACTACTTAGTCACCTAGACATTTTATAGTTGGCTTTAGCCCCGATAAGTTCCAAATCTCCCAAACGTATAACTTGCTACCAAGAAGCTAGCTGCTTATAACAACGCTAATATTTACACACTAACATTGCTAGGAATTAGTTGGCAAAAAAACAGGGGGGGACATTTTAAACAAAAAACATCAGAGATAGAGAAAGAGAGAGAAAAGCGCTGACACATCACCTCAGTGTCTGCATTGAATCAATGTTGTTTCCAGGTCATTTCAACGAAATTACTTTGAACCAACGTGGAATAGACGTTGAATTGGCGTCTGTGCCCAATGGGATATAATTATTAAGGCCTACAAACAGACGAGTGATGTATGACGGCAATACAACTTCTCTCTCCTATGCATCGTTAGCTTGTCATTAAAGTTTGCATCAGAAACGTGCGTTAGCGTTAGCCCATCATTGAGGTCTCCTCGGCCAAAGCTAGTTCACCAAACCTCCTCAGCTAAACTTGTCTGAGTTTATGTGTGTGTGTGTGTGTGTGTGTGTGTGTGTGTGTGTGTGTGTGTGTGTGTGTGTGTGTGTGTGTGTGTGTGTGTGTGTGTGTGTGTGCGTATGTGTGTGTGTGTGTGTGTGTGTGCGTGCGTGCGTGCGTGCGAATGTGTGTATGTATATACAGTGCTATGTGAATATTTGATGTAACACAGAATGTTCCTTCATCATTGAGTGTGGACACAATGGACCACTCAAGGGTCTCTCAGGATCGGTGCACTTATGTCAATAGGAAACTTTGTGACTGTGTGTGTGTTTGTGTTTAAGCTTGTGCACAGTATGTGCTTGTTGTAAGAAGTATTTAATGAAAACTAAATGTGAACATGAACATGCTGAGTGTTCCATGCAATCTCCTAAAAAATAGTTGTAGTGCATGTGATGGAACCCTCAGAGTTTGTGTTGTGACACTGTAACTAGTGTGAGGTGATGTGCAGACAGTGCACACATGCTGTCCATACTGTATGACAGGTTTAAAGTGATACAACCTTTCAACTTGTCTTTTCATTTCCATACTGTTTATGTGAGGTACAGTATCTGCCAGTTCTGACTGCATTAGGTTATTTGTACTTACCATTCTTGCCATTTCTGGTGCTAAGAGGCACGTCCCTTTAAGGAAAAGGTAGCATTTGGGGAAATGTTTGGCGTATACTTACGCCTGATTGGCTGTCCTTCAGACATTTGAGAAATAGATGTCTATCTCTGGTTAGAAAAGTGGTCAAAACATTGAAACCAAACTCCACCCCCTCGTTGCCCCCACAGGTTTTTCCAGCCTCTGGTCCCATATTAGACTAAATGGGCATTTGTCGTGCTTCCAATAACCAATTTGCTTCAGCAGGCCACCTGTTTGAAAGGATAGTCTCTGAAATAATGATGCTCTAACAGACGCACATTATTTTCATTTCAACCATTTGATGTAGACATCGTAGAAGTGCCTTGCTAAAGATTGATGTTACAAAATACACAGAGGCTAATTCACTTGACCCCTTCTTAGTACAGCTCTCTGTCACTCTCATTGTTGAACCTTTAACCTGTATTTTTTTACCAGACAATTGTTACTGGTGTTATTCCTAAGATTTAGAAAGCAGAACGTCCTCACCTACATAAAGGCGGAGATCTTTTCGACTTAGATAATTGCCGCCCAATCTCTTATGTTATCTTGCCTAGCCAAGTTACTAGAATCCCTCACAATCTCCCAGCTAAGAACGTTTTTAACTAAATATGCACCAGTTTGGTTTTAGACCTGGACAGAGTAGATTTCAGCCACAATGCTTGTTTTAGATGGTGTTAAATTGCCTAGATCCTGAAATACTGCCCTATTTATAGAGCTGTCAAAGGCATTTGACACAGTTGACCATTCCCTACTCATTCAACAACTGTCTGAAATGGGCCTGGACAAAGAGTATTGTAAATGGTTCAAGAGCTATCTGACAGACAAGACACAATGTGTCCTTTCTGGTGGTGTCAAGTCTAGTTTCCTTATTCTGTAAAGGTGTACCGCAAGGGTCAGTGTTGGAACCTGTTCACTTTACTATTTATATAAATAATATTGGTCTATTTATTCAATCGTGTAATATTCATCTGTATGCAAATTATACGGTTATATATGCCATTGCACCGACTGTTGACCAAGCTATGTTAGAGCTGCAATCAGATTTAGTTCCCGCCTATAAATATCTGGGCATTTCTATTGATAAAAATAGAAATAAAATAAAAACATATGGATGAGCTAGTTAAAAAGCTACATTTTTTTATGAAATAGATATTACCTCTCCATGATCAGCAGGAAGCAGATTGTGCAGTCAACTTTCCTGCCAGTTCTTGACTATGGTGACGCCATTAACCAGAATGCAGCAGGCACTACTCTTAAACCATTGGATGCCATCTACCATAGTGCTCTTTGCTTTATTACAGGTGACAATTGTAATAGTTATCACTGCATCCTGTATCAGAAGGTCGGCTGGACCTCTCTAAAGTCCCGTAGATCACATTATTACTGCCTTCTTCTTTACAAACCTCTGCTCCACAAGCTTCCAACATACCTATGAGATACCAAACCCGTTCGCAGGTTGGTTAACTCTTGAGGTCCCGCATGTTTCCACAAAGTTTGGTAAATCCACCTTTAGTCTTTACCGAACCACAGTGAACCACAGACAAAACAAATTACACCAGGATTCCCTGGTGTCGATAGGGAAGTTCAAAACTGGTTTCAATTGAGTATAATAACTTGTTGTAATAACCTGATGTTTTTATGGCTCTCTTGTTGTTTTTATTTAAAAAAAATTGTTGTGTTGATGGAATGTTTGTCCTCAGGGCACCATTGCAATTGGGCTCAATTGGGCTCCCCTGAATAAATACATGTAAATAAAAAATACAAATCCTTTAGCAGCCTATAAATAGCCATTAAGTCAATATAAATAACACTTCAAAGGAGTACTATTTTTGTTAGTTTTGAGGATTCCATGAACATTGACCCATCTCAGGAAATATCTTCAAGGCCAGATTTCCCTAGCTCATTCATAGGCGCTAATGTTAAATAACAAAAGGTTAAAACTACAACACACCTTTAAATGGTTAGGGTTAGTGTTCCCACACGGCCATATCTCCATGTTCCAGTGTTTACAGAAGACAGACGGAAGACAGGGGGACCACCTGTGCTAATTAGATATCTTGCATGCTCCGAACACCTGTGCTAATTAGATATCTAGCATGCTCCAAACACCTGTGCTAATTAGATATCTAGCATGCTCCGAACACCTGTGCTAATTAGATATCTAGCATGCTCCGAACACCTGTGCTAATTAGATATCTAGCATGCTCCGAACACCTGTGCTAATTAGATATCTAGCATGCTCCAAACACCTGTGCTAATTAGATATCTAGCATGCTCTGAACACCTGTGCTAATTAGATATCTAGCATGCTCTGAACACCTGTGCTAATTAGATATCTAGCATGCTCTGAACACCTGTGCTAATTAGATATCTCGCATGCTCCGAACACCTGTGCTAATTAGATATCTAGAATGCTCCAAACACCTGTGCTAATTAGATATCTAGCATGCTCCGAACACCTGTGCTAATTAGATATCTAGCATGCTCCGAACACCTGTGCTAATTAGATATCTAGCATGCTCCGAACACCTGTGCTAATTAGATATCTAGCATGCTCCGAACACCTGTGCTAATTAGATATCTAGCATGCTCATAACACCTGTGCTAATTAGATATCTAGCATGCTCCGAACACCTGTGCTAATTAGATATCTAGCATGCTCCGAACACCTGTGCTAATTAGATATCTAGCATGCTCCGAACACCTATGCTAATTAGATATCTAGCATGCTCTGAACACCTGTGCTAATTAGATATCTAGCATGCTCTGAACACATGTGCTAATTAGATATCTAGCATGCTCTGAACACCTGTGCTAATTAGATATCTAGCATGCTCCGAACACCTGTGCTAATTAGATATCTAGCATGCTCTGAACACCTGTGCTAATTAGATATCTAGCATGCTCTGAACACATGTGCTAATTAGATATCTAGCATGCTCTGAACACCTGTGCTAATTAGATATCTAGCATGCTCCAAACACCTGTGTGTAACAGAATAAGCCAGCCAGAAATGTGTTGTCACTGAAAAATTGTGTCAGCTGCAACTGTGATGGAGACGGTTAAAACACTGTATATTTGCCGTTTATAAAATGATTGTGATATGAAAGTAAAGGGTGTTGCAAATGAGAATCGATTCCCGTTTAGATGAAGTATTTGGCTGTTTTGGCTGGCAGAGACAGTCTACCTCTGAAGATAACATATAAAGCAGTGGAGGCTGCTGAGGGGAGGACGGCTCATAATAATGGCTGGAACGGAGCGAATGGAATGGCATCAAACACACAGAAACCATGTATTTAATACTATTTCACTAATTCCACTCCAGCCATTACCACGAGCCCATCCTCCCTAATTAAGGTGCCACCAACCTCCTGTGATATAAGGTCCTTGGACCTTAAGGAGCAACGAACGGTATGCTCCATAAGAGTACATCTTGTGCTAGGATCTACTTTAGTAGCCTTACTTTTTGGACTTCATATCAATTTGTCTGTTTTGTTTTAGTTGCTCTCATTGACACAGTTGATACAAACTGATTGTTAAAGTCCCATTCTATTGGAACCCTCAGTTTGGTGCAATTATATTTGTTACCCAGTAGGAGGCAGGCTACATTCCACTGGTCAGATGGCCATGCTGTGTTGGCCTACAGTTACCCCTGACTGACACGTTGACAGGGGATTCACAGTTGACACTGGAGACAAACACACCCACTAATTCCAACATTGATACAGAACGTGGCCTGGAGGTTTTATAGGGTTACCAGACAAGGGTTTACACAAAAGCACACACACACACACATACGTATCTGAGTCTGACCACTAATTATGTCTGGCCAGCGCAGACAGGGTCAGGCGGAGTGTGTGTGTGTGTGTGTTGTGGGAGCAGCCAGGGCAGCCCTTGTGGTAGCCCCTTAAACATAGGTTAGCCTGAGCCTTGTCATTACTCCGCAAAACGATCATATTCTTCTCTTCCGAACGGGTTTTCAATGGACTCAATGCATTCCTCTGTTGAAAAAGAGCAACAACTCAGAAAGCACAATACCAGCAATGAATGGTTCTAGTCAACAACCTCAGATCTCAGCGAGAGCTCATCTAGCTGGGTTTGTCCCAACCACAGTCCCCCATCCTTCCATCCATCCTTCCGGCCAGCCAGCCATCCATCCATCCTTTCATCCATCCACCCATCCTTCCAACCTCCCATCCAGCCATCCAGCCATTTATCCATCCTTCCAGCTATCCATCCAGCCATCCTTCCAGCCAGCTATCCATCCATCCATCCATCCTTCACTTTCTCTCTCTCTCCCTCTCTCTCTCACACACACTTCTTTTGTTCATAATTCACTTCTCTTTTGCAATCTTTCACTATAGACAACAGGCCAGTCTGAAATGGCCAGGACAAACAAACACCTGCGCAGTTTATTTATGCGACCAATTCAACAAAGATCTTGAGCGTGATCTAGAAAAGCTGTCCACCTTTTTTCCTGAAACCTCTCTTCTGGCTCTTTGAAATCCTTGTATCTGTGTAAATGATCCTTTTAACATACAGTTCTAGTCACAGCAGTAACCTCCAGCTCCCTGACACCAGAGGCATTGAGAGCCCATATCAGTGTGCTGAGCCTCTATTCTGCTGTTGAGTTGAATTAGTCTTCCAGCAGCTTTTATTAGCAGCAGCGGTGGAACCAGAGAGGGCTGTCTGCGTGGACGGGGGGCGATAGGGGGGCGACGGACCGCTAAGTGCCGTGTGTCTGATCTCTGATGGGGGTCACAGGTTCGGACTGAACCTCACCCTGATGGCTTCTGACACCGAGACACACACATATGCAGACTCACACACAGGCAGGGAGACAGGCACGCATACAAGCTCACGAACACACTCACGCATACATACAATCCCTCACCCCAAACCCTCCCCTCCTCATGATGTAGGTTGAAAGTAGTAGAGGATGAAAGCTCAAACCAGTCTCCCCATCCTCCCCCCTAGTCTGTCTCCTGTGTGTTTATCTTCTCATCAGGGTCTTTATTGGTAAATAAGGGTGGCCCGCCCAGCCCGTCCTTGGCCCCCGTCTCTCCCTCTCTCCATCTCTGTGTGGAGCCTAACCACTGCTGATGTGCCTGTGTAACTATAGCGGCCAGTGTTTAGACTATTAGAGCAGCCTATTTACAATCTGGAGTTTCCTATTGATTATGTCTGCCTTCTTCTCTGTTTACCCAGGAAATAAAGAACACATGTTTCCTTATTCTGCCTTTCTCTCTCTCTCTGCCTCTCTCTATTTCAGTCACTCTCTTTATCTCCCTCTCTCGGTATCTCTCCTCTCGCTATCTCTCACTCATTCTCTTTCCTTCTCTCACTCTCTTACTATCTCTCCATCCATCCTTCCTTTCCCACTTCCTTATTATTTCCCCCCAGACAATGCGTCTATGTATTTTTTTTAAATATTTCTTTCAGGGTCCTGGTCTCTAGAACTCCTGCTGTTATTGTGGCTTTAAGTTCAAAATACAGACTTAAAACAGTCAGAAGAATACAACAATTGAGACACAAAAAAAGTCAATGAAGCACACAAACACACACCCAGGCGCTCACTCAGACAGCCACAAACCATAGCAAGATACAGACAAGAGTGGTCAGAGGAGAGGGAGTAGTATGGAGAGCTAGGAGGAGAGGGAGTAGAATGGGGGGCTATGATGAGAGGGAGTAGGAGGAGAGGGAAAGGAGCGAGAGAGGAGGGAGAGAGAGAGGAGGGAGAGAGAGAGGAGAGATGAGGAGAGGGAGTAGGAGGGAGAGAGGAATAGAGAGGAGGGAGAGTTAGGAGGAGGAGGAGGAGAGGGAGGAGGATGAGAGAGAGTAGAATGGAGAGCTAGGTGGAGAGGGAGTAGGAGGAGAGGGAGTAGAATGGAGAGCTAGGAGGAGAGGGAGTATGAGGAGAGGGAGTAGAATGGAGAGCTAGGAGGAAAGGGAGTCGGAGGAGAGAGAGTAGAATGGAGAGCAAGGAGGAGAGGGAGTAGGAGGAGAGGGAGTAGAATGAAGAGCTAGGATGAGAGGGAGTAGAATGGAGAGCTAGGAGGAGAGGGAGTAGGAGGAGGGGGAGTAGAATGGAGAGCTAGGATGAGAGGGAGTAGAATGGAGAGCTAGGAGGAGAGGGAGTAGGAGGAGAGAGAGTAGAATGGAGAGCTAGGAGGAGAGGGAGTAGGAGGAGAGGGAGTAGAATGGAGAGCTAGGAGGAGAGGGAGTAGGAGGAGAGAGTAGAATGGAGAGCTAGGAGGAGAGGGAGTAGGAGGAGAGGGAGTAGAATGGAGAGCTAGGAGGAGAGGGAGTAGAATGGAGAGCTAGGAGGAGAGGGAGGGAGGGAGAGAGAGAGAGGAGAGAGGAGGGGGAGAGAGAGAGACAGGAGAGGGCCAGAGAGAGGAGGGAGAGAAAGAGAGAGAGAGTGAGGAGAGATGAGGAGAAAGAGAGTACACAGCACACACATACAGTTAAACACAAACAAATAAACACACAGGCAGTGGGTACACCCCCCCCCCCCCCCCCCCCCCCCACACACACACACACACACACACAGACCCATCCTGCCGGTACATACTAGCCCCCCACCTTCCCATTTGCCTTGCCGTGCCTGCCCTCATTGGTAACAGAAGCTGTGTCTCTGGCCCACCAGGCACCAGGGAGGCAGTGTGTCATATACATTCCATCCCCCATCCCAGTGCTCCTCGGCTGGGCACGCCATGCTCAGATAGGACCTAAGATAAGCCATGGCTCTTCCACCGGCCTCCGTTTGCAGTGTGCAAGGCAAGGCAACACTGGAGCAATCAGTGCTGTGTGTGTGTGTGTGTGTGTGTGTGTGTGTGTGTGTGTGTGTGTGTGTGTGTGTGTGTGTGTGTGTGTGTGTGTGTGTGTGTGTGTGTGTGTGTGTGTGTGTGTGTTTGTGTGTGTGTGTGTGTGTGTGTTTGTGTGTGTGTGTGTGTGCGTTCGTGTGCGCGTGCGTGCGTGCAGTTCACTAAAAACATCTACTGTCACTGTAGAGCAGTGCACTTCTCCAAAACAATCAGACTGAGAGAAGGATGAAAGAGAAGCATGCAGCAGACTAACAGAATGTGTTTACATGAGGAAGGCTTGAATAACCCCTGTGTGTCCATCAGTGCATGGCAGTAACTCTAGATGTTTGTGGAGATGCAGATATTGTATTACACTACTCTGGCTCAGTGGGAGGGATGAGTGTATTGTCATCCCACATTTGCACCACATATTTGATCAACATCAGCAATACCAAAAGTGCTGTTCTGTCTTTGAAGTTAGCCCACAGCTCCAAGTTACTGTTAGCTAGAACTGGATGATGTGCCTGACTCAATGAGCTGTCGATACGTGAGTGTAGTTCCACCTTGTACCAACAGAGAGAGATAGAGACTTAATAAAGAGTCTGGTTGGCTGTAGTACAGTATGTGGCAGTGGAGCTACGGCTGTGTTCTCCAAACTCTGAATATATGATCCTTTTTCAAAAACCATTGACACCACCTACTTGCCCAAATGCTCTCCAAGCCTCAGTGGTACATTATGTGTGTTGTGTGTGTGACAGCAGTGTAGAGCCAGCGGATTGGTATAGGATCTATCAGCAATGTAGAGCCAGTGGAGTGGTGGTGTAAAGGATCTATCAGCAGTGTAGAGCCAGTGGAGTGGTGCTGTAAAGCATCTATCAGCAGTGTAGAGCCAGTGGAGTGGTGCTGTAAAGGATCTATCAGCAGTGTAGAGCCAGTGGAGTGGTGCTGTAAAGGATCTATCAGCAGTGTAGAGCCAGTGGAGTGGTGTTGTAAAGGATCTATCAGCAGTGTAGATAGAGCCAGTGGAGTGGTGGTGTAAAGGATCTATTAGCAGTGTAGAGCCAGTGGAGTGGTGCTGTAAAGGATCTATCAGCAGTGTAGAGCCAGTGGAGTGGTGCTGTAAAGGATCTATCAGCAGTGTAGAGCCAGTGGAGTGGTGATGTAAAGGATCTATCAGCAGTGTAGAGCCAGTGGAGTGGTGGTGTAAAGGATCTATCAGCAGTGTAGATAGAGCCAGTGGAGTGGTGCTGTAAAGGATCTATTAGCAGTGTAGAGCCAGTGGAGTGGTGCTGTAAAGGATCTATCAGCAGTGTAGAGCCAGTGGAGTGGTGGTGTAAAGTATCTATCAGCAGTGTAGATAGAGCCAGTGGAGTGGTGCTGTAAAGGATCTATTAGCAGTGTAGAGCCAGTGGAGTGGTGCTGTAAAGGATCTATCAGCAGTGTAGAGCCAGTGGAGTGGTGGTGTAAAGGATCTATCAGCAGTGTAGATAGAGCCAGTGGAGTGGTGGTGTAAAGGATCTATCAGCAGTGTAGATAGAGCCAGTGGAGTGGTGCTGTAAAGAATATATCAGCAGTGTAGATAGAGCCAGTGGAGTGATGGTGTAAAGGATCTATCAGCAGTGTAGATAGAGCCAGTGGAGTGGTGCTGTAAAGGATCTATCAGCAGTGTAGATAGAGCCAGTGGAGTGGTGGTGTAAAGGATCTATCAGCAGTGTAGAGCCAGTGGAGTGGTGCTGTAAAGGATCTATCAGCAGTGTAGAGCCAGTGGAGTGGTGGTGTAAAGGATCTATCAGCAGTGTAGAGCCAGTGGAGTGGTGGTGTAAAGGATCTATCAGCAGTGTAGATAGAGCCAGTGGAGTGGTGCTGTAAAGGATCTATCAGCAGTGTAGAGCCAGTGGAGTGGTGGTATAAAGGATCTATCAGCAGTGTAGATAGAGCCAGTGGAGTGGTGCTGTAAAGGATCTATCAGCAGTGTAGATAGAGCCAGTGGAGTGGTGCTGTAAAGGATCTATCAGCAGTGTAGATAGAGCAAGTGGAGTGGTGGTATAAAAGATCTATCAGCAGTGTAGATAGAGCAAGTGGAGTGGTGGTGTAAAAGATCTATCAGCAGTGTAGATAGAGCAAGTGGAGTGGTGGTATAAAAGATCTATCAGCAGTGTAGATAGAGCAAGTGGAGTGGTGGTGTAAAAGATATATCAGCAGTGTAGATAGAGCCAGTGGAGTGGTGGTGTAAAAGATCTATCAGCAGTGTAGATAGAGCCAGTGGAGTGGTGGTGTAAAAGATCTATCAGCAGTGTAGATAGAGCAAGTGGAGTGGTGGTGTAAAAGATCTATCAGCAGTGTAGATAGAGCAAGTGGAGTGGTGGTGTAAAAGATCTATCAGCAGTGTAGATAGAGCAAGTGGAGTGGTGGTGTAAAAGATCTATCAGCAGTGTAGATAGAGCCAGTGGAGTGGTGCTGTAAAGGATCTTTCAGCAGTGTTGCTTACAGAGATTTAGATCTGAGACACATGTCACTGACGGACATGGATAAACTTCACTGTGTGTGTGTGTGTGTGTGTGTGTGTGTGTGTGTGTGTGTGTGTGTGTGTCTAAAATTACAGTCTAAACGAACTCTCATTGGACAAAAAGAGGAGCAATGACTGTATGCTGGCTGTGGTGTGAGGCAGTGTTAAGATCAATATTAACAGTGTCTATGTGGGTTTGAGGCTGTGTGCTTGTCAGATGCTAACCTCAGGTGACTGATTAACCTGTGCACTTCTTCATCTCCCTACCTGCTACAGGTACATGTTTGTCCACTTTACATACATAACTGGAAAAACCGCCATGCATAATGTGCCATCCCATAAAATCACACAAAGCTCACGCATAGTGTGTTAGTGCGTGCATGCTACACACTAAAAACAAATAGCTCTATAAAGAACCATGCTCATAATGATCTATAAAGAACTATCCTCCTAATGCTCTATAAAGAACCATGCTCCTAATGCTCTATAAAGAACCATGCTCATAATGATCTATAAAGAACTATCCTCCTAATGCTCTATAAAGAACCATGCTCCTAATGCTCTATAAAGAACCATGCTCCTAATGCTCTATAAAGAACCATGCTCATAATGATCTATAAGGAACTATCCTCCTAATGCTCTATAAAGAACCATGCTCCTAATGCTCTATAAAGAACCATGCTCCTAATGCTCTATAAAGAACCATGCTCATAATGATCTATAAAGAACCATGCTCTTAATGATCTATAAAGAACTATCCTCCTAATGCTCTATAAAGAACTATGATCCTAATGCTCTATAAATAACCATGCTCATAATGATCTATAAAGAACCATGCTCCTAATGCTCTATAAAGAACCATGCTCCTAATGCTCTATAAAGAACTATCCTCCTAATTCTCTATAAAGAACCATGCTCATAATGCTCTATAAAGAACCATGCTCCTAATGCTCTATAAAGAACTATCCTCATAATGACTTATAAAGAACCATGATCCTAATGCTCTATAAAGAACCAGGCTCATAATGATCTATAAAGAACTATGATCCTAATGCTCTATAAAGAACTATCCTCCTAATGCTCTATAAAGAACTATGATCCTAATGCTCTATAAAGAACTATCCTCCTAATGCTCTATAAAGAACCATGCTCCTAATGCTCTATAAAGAACCATGCTCATAATGCTCTATAAAGAACTATGATCCTAATGCTCTATAAAGAACCAGGCTCATAATGCTCTATAAAGAACTATGATCCTAATGCTCTATAAAGAACTATCCTCCTAATGCTCTATAAAGAACCATGCTCCTAATGCTCTATAAAGAACCATGCTCATAATGCTCTATAAAGAACCATGCTCATAATGCTCTATAAAGAACCATGCTCATAATGCTCTATAAAGAACCATGCTCATAATGCTCTATAAAGAACCATGCTCATAATGCTCTATAAAGAACCATGCTCATAATGCTCTATAAAGAACCATGCTCATAATGCTCTATAAAGAACCATGCTCATAATGCTCTATAAAGAACCATGCTCCTAATGCTCTATAAAGAACCATGCTCCTAATGCTCTATAAAGAACTATCCTCATAATGCTCTATAAAGAACTATGATCCTAATGCTCTATAAAGAACTATCCTCCTAATGCTCTATAAAGAACCATGCTCCTAATGCTCTATAAAGAACCATGCTCATAATGCTCTATAAAGAACTATGCTCCTAATGCTCTATAAAGAACTATCCTCATAATGCTCTATAAAGAACTATGATCCTAATGCTCTATAAAGAACCATGATCCTAATGCTCTATAAAGAACCATGATCCTAATGCTCTATAAAGAACCATGATCCTAATGCTCTATAAATAACCATGCTCCTAATGCTCTATAAAGAACCATGCTCCTAATGCTCTATAAAGAACTATCCTCCTAATGCTCCATAAAGAACTATCCTCCTAATGCTCTATAAAGAACTATGATCCTAATGATCTATAAAGAACCATGCTCTTAATGCTCTATAAAGAACCATGATCCTAATGCTCTATAAAGAACCATGATCCTAATGCTCTATAAAGAACCATGATCCTAATGCTCTATAAAGAACCATGCTCCTAATGCTCTATAAAGAACCATGCTCCTAATGCTCTATAAAGAACTATCCTCCTAATGCTCTATAAAGAACTATCCTCCTAATGCTCTATAAAGAACCATGATCCTAATGCTCTATAAAGAACCATGCTCCTAATGCTCTATAAAGAACCATGCTCCTAATGCTCTATAAAGAACTATCCTCCTAATGCTCTATAAAGAACCATGCTCCTAATGCTCTATAAAGAACTATCCTCCTAATGCTCTATAAAGAACTATCCTCCTAATGCTCTATAAAGAACCATGCTCCTAATGCTCTATAAAGAACCATGCTCATAATGATCTATAAAGAACTATCCTCCTAATGCTCTATAAAGAAATATTCTCCTAATGATCTATAAAGAACCATGCTCCTAATGCTCTATAAAGAACCATGCTCATAATGATCTATAAAGAACTATCCTCCTAATGCTCTATAAAAAACTATCCTCCTAATGCTCTATAAAGAACCATGCTCCTAATGCTCTATAAAGAACTATCCTCCTAATGCTCTATAAAGAACTATCCTCCTAATGATCTATAAAGAACCATGCTCCTAATGCTCTATAAAGAACCATGCTCCTAATGCTCTATAAAGAACCATGCTCCTAATGCTCTATGAAGAACCATGCTCCTAATGCTCTATAAAGAACTATCCTCCTAATGCTCTATAAAGAACTATGCTCCTAATGCTCTATAAAGAACCATGCTCATAATGATCTATAAAGAACTATCCTCCTAATGCTCTATAAAGAACTATGATCCTAATGCTCTATAAAGAACCATGATCCTAATGCTCTATAAAGAACCATGCTCATAATGATCTATAAAGAACTATCCTCCTAATGCTCTATAAAGAACCATGCTCATAATGCTCTATAAAGAACCATGCTCCTAATGCTCTATAAAGAACTATCCTCCTAATGCTCTATAAAGAACTATGATCCTAATGATCTATAAAGAACCATGCTCTTAATGCTCTATAAAGAACCATGATCCTAATGCTCTATAAAGAACCATGATCCTAATGCTCTATAAAGAACCATGATCCTAATGATCTATAAAGAACCATGCTCCTAATGCTCTATAAATAACTATGATCCTAATGCTCTATAAAGAACCATGATCCTAATGCTCTATAAAGAACCATGCTCCTAATGCTCTATAAAGAACTATCCTCCTAATGCTCTATAAAGAACTATCCTCCTAATGCTCTATAAAGAACCATGCTCCTAATGCTCTATAAAGAACCATGCTCATAATGATCTATAAAGAACCATGCTCCTAATGCTCTATAAAGAACCATGCTCCTAATGCTCTATAAAGAACCATGCTCCTAATGCTCTATAAAGAACTATCCTCCTAATGCTCTATAAAGAACTATGATCCTAATGCTCTATAAAGAACTATCCTCCTAATGCTCTATAAAGAACTATCCTCCTAATGCTCTATAAAGAACTATCCTCCTTATGATCTATAAAGAACCATGCTCCTAATGCTCTATAAAGAACCATGCTCATAATGATCTATAAAGAACTATCCTCCTAATGCTCTATAAAGAACTATCCTCCTAATGCTCTATAAAGAACCATGCTCCTAATGCTCTATAAAGAACCATGCTCCTAATGCTCTATAAAGAACCATGCTCCTAATGCTCTATAAAGAACTATGATCCTAATGCTCTATAAAGAACCATGATCCGAATGCTCTATAAAGAAACATGCTCATAATGATCTATAAAGAACCATGCTCCTAATGCTCTATAAAGAACCATGCTCCTAATGCTCTATAAAGAACCATGCTCCTAATGCTCTATAAAGAACTATGATCCTAATGCTATATAAAGAACCATGATCCTAATGCTCTATAAAGAACCATGCTCATAATGATCTATAAAGAACCATGCTCATAAGGCTCTATAAAGAACTATGATCCTAATGCTCTATAAAGAACTATGATCCTAATGCTCTATAAAGAACCATGATCCTAATGCTCTATAAAGAACCATGCTCATAATGATCTATAAAGAACCATGCTCATAATGCTCTATAAAGAACCATGCTCCTAATGCTCTATAAAGAACCATGCTCCTAATGCTCTATAAAGAACCATGCTCTTAATGATCTATAAAGAACCATGCTCATAATGATCTATAAAGAACTATGATCCTAATGCTCTATAAAGAACTATCCTCCTAATGATCTATAAAGAACCATGCTCCTAATGATCTATAAAGAACCATGCTCATAATGATCTATAAAGAACCATGCTCTTAATGATCTCTAAAGAACCATGCTCATAATGATCTATAAAGAACTATGCTCCTAATGCTCTATAAAGAACCATGCTCCTAATGCTCTATAAAGAACCATGCTCCTAATGCTCTATAAAGAACTATCCTCCTAATGCTCTATAAAGAACCATGCTCCTAATGATCTATAAAGAACTATCCTCCTAATGCTCTATAAAGAACCATGCTCCTAATGCTCTATAAAGAACCATGCTCCTAATGCTCTATGAAGAACTATCCTCCTAATGCTCTATAAAGAACTATCCTCCTAATGCTCTATAAAGAACTATCCTCCTAATGCTCTATAAAGAACTATGATTCTAATGCTCTATAAAGAACTATCCTCCTAATGCTCTATAAAGAACTATCCTCCTAATGCTCTATAAAGAACTATCCTCCTAATGATCTATAAAGAACTATCCTCCTAATGCTCTATAAAGAACCATCCTCCTAATGCTCTATAAAGAACTATCCTCCTAATGCTCTATAAAGAACTATCCTCCTAATGCTCTATAAAGAACTATCCTCCTAATGATCTATAAAGAACTATCCTCCTAATGCTCTATAAAGAACTATCCTCCTAATGCTCTATAAAGAACTATCCTCCTAATGCTCTATAAAGAACTATCCTCCTAATGCTCTATACAGAACTATGATCCTAATGCTCTATAAAGAACTATCCTCCTAATGCTCTATAAAGAACTATCCTCCTAATGCTCTATAAAGAACTATCCTCCTAATGCTCTATAAAGAACTATCCTCCTAATGCTCTATAAAGAACCATGATCCTAATGCTCTATAAAGAACTATCCTCCTAATGCTCTATAAATAACTATCCTCCTAATGCTCTATAAAGAACTATCCTCCTAATGATCTATAAAGAACCATGCTCATAATGATCTATAAAGAACCATGATCCTAATGCTCTATAAAGAACTATCCTCCTAATGCTCTATAAAGAACTATGCTCCTAATGCTCTATAAAGAACTATGCTCCTAATGATCTATAAAGAACTATCCTCCTAATGATCTATAAAGAACCATGCTCATAATGATCTATAAAGAACCATGCTCATAATGATCTATAAAGAACCATGCTCATAATGATCTATAAAGAACCATGCTCCTAATGCTCTATAAAGAACCATGCTCATAATGATCTATAAAGAACCATGATCCTAATGCTCTATAAAGAACTATCCTCCTAATGCTCTATAAAGAACCATGCTCTTAATGATCTATAAAGAACCATGCTCCTAATGCTCTATAAAGAACTATGATCCTAATGCTCTATAAAGAACCATGCTCATAATGATCTATAAAGAACCATGCTCATAATGATTTATAAAGAACCATGCTCATAATGATTTATAAAGAACCATGCTCATAATGATCTATAAAGAACTATCCTCCTAATGCTCTATGAAGAACCATGCTCCTAATGCTCTATAAAGAACTATCCTCCTAATGCTCTATAAAGAACCATGCTCTTAATGATCTATAAAGAACCATGCTCCTAATGCTCTATAAAGAACCATGCTCATAATGATTTATAAATAACCATGCTCATAATGATCTATAAAGAACTATCCTCCTAATGCTCTATAAAGAACCATGCTCATAATGCTCTATAAAGAACCATGCTCTTAATGATCTATAAAGAACCATGATCCTAATGCTCTATAAAGAACCATGCTCATAATGCTCTATAAAGAACCATGCTCATAATGCTCTATAAAGGACCATGCTCTTAATGATCTATAAAGAACCATGCTCCTAATGCTCTATAAAGAACCATGCTCATAATGCTCTATAAAGAACCATGCTCTTAATGATCTATAAAGAACCATGCTCATAATGATCTATAAAGAACCATGCTCATAATGATCTATAAAGAACCATGCTCCTAATGATCTATAAAGAACCATGCTCCTAATGATCTATAAAGAACCATGCTCATAATGATCTATAAAGAACCATGCTCATAATGATCTATAAAGAACCATGCTCCTAATGATCTATAAAGAACCATGCTCCTAATGCTCTATAAAGAACCATGATCCTAATGCTCTATAAAGAACTATCCTCCTAATGCTCTATAAAGAACTATGCTCCTAATGCTCTATAAAGAACTACGCTCCTAATGCTCTATAAAGAACCATGCTCATAATGATCTATAAAGAACCATGCTCATAATGATCTATAAAGAACCATGCTCATAATGATCTATAAAGAACCATGCTCATAATGATCTATAAAGAACTATGATCCTAATGCTCTATAAAGAACTATCCTCCTAATGATCTATAAAGAACCATGCTCCTAATGCTCTATAAAGAACCATGCTCATAATGATCTATAAAGAACCATGCTCATAATGATCTATAAAGAACCATGATCCTAATGCTCTATAAAGAACTATGATCCTAATGCTCTATAAAGAACTATGATCCTAATGCTCTATAAAGAACTATGATCCTAATGCTCTATAAAGAACTATGATCCTAATGCTCTATAAAGAACCATCCTCCTAATGATCTATAAAGAACCATGCTCATAATGATCTATAAAGAACCATGCTCATAATGATCTATAAAGTACCATGCTCCTAATGCTCTATAAAGAACCATGCTCATAATGATCTTTAAAGAACCATGCTCCTAATGCTCTATAAAGAACTATCCTCCTAATGATCTATAAAGAACCATGCTCCTAATGATCTATAAAGAGCCATGCTCATAATGATCTATAAAGAACCATGCTCATAATGATCTATAAAGAACCATGCTCATAATGCTCTATAAAGAAACATGCTCATAATGCTCTATAAAGAACCATGCTCCTAATGCTCTATAAAGAAATATCCTCCTAATGCTCTATAAAGAACCATGCTCCTAATGATCTATAAAGAACCATGCTCCTAATGCTCTATAAAGAACCATGCTCATAATGATCTATAAAGAACCATGCTCCTAATGCTCTATAAAGAACTATCCTCCTAATGATCTATAAAGAACCATGCTCCTAATGATCTATAAAGAACCATGCTCGTAATGATCTATAAAGAACCATGCTCATAATGATCTATAAAGAACCATGCTCATAATGATCTATAAAGAACCATGCTCATAATGATCTATAAAGAACCATGCTCATAATGATCTATAAAGAACCATGCTCATAATGATCTATAAAGAACCATGCTCATAATGATCTATAAAGAACCATGCTCATAATGATCTATAAAGAACCATGCTCATAATGATCTATAAAGAACCATGCTCATAATGATCTATAAAGAACCATGCTCCTAAGGTTCTATAAAGAACCATGCTTCAAAGGTTCTATGAAGAACCATGCTCCTAAGGTTCTATAAAGAACCATGCTCCAAAGGTTCTATAAAGAACCATGCTCCTAAGGTTCTATGAAGAACCATGCTCCAAAGGTTCTATAAAGAACCATGCTCCTAAGGTTCTATAAAGAACCATTATAAAAAGTTTATATAAATTACCAAAAAAGGGTTCCGCTATGGTTACAACCCTTTTTGGGGCTATATCAAATCAAAGTTGTTTGTCACATGTGCCGAATACAACAGGTGTTACCATGAAATGCTTACTGTACCAACAATGCAGTTTAAGAAATAGAGTCAAGAAAATATTTACTAAATTAACTGAACTAAACAATAAAATAAAAAGTAAAACAAAAAAATAACAATAACGAGGCTATATACAGGGGGTATCGGTACTGAGTCAATGTGGAGGCTATATACAGGGGGTATCGGTACTGAGTCAATGTGGAGGCTATATACAGGGGGTATCGGTACTGAGTCAATGTGGAGGCTATATACAGGGGGTATCGGTACTGAGTCAATGTGGAGGCTATATACAGGGGGTATCGGTACTGAGTCAATGTGGAGGCTATATACAGGGGGTATCGGTACTGAGTCAATGTGGAGGCTATATACAGGGGGTATCGGTACTGAGTCAATGTGGAGGCTATATACAGGGGGTATCGGTACTGAGTCAATGTGGAGGCTATATACAGGGGGTATCGGTACTGAGTCAATGTGGAGGCTATATACAGGGGGTATCGGTACTGAGTCAATGTGGAGGCTATATACAGGGGGTATCGGTACTGAGTCAATGTGGAGGCTATATACAGGGGGTATCGGTACTGAGTCAATGTGGAGGCTATATACAGGGGTATCGGTACTGAGTCAATGTGGAGGCTATATACAGGGGGTATCGGTACTGAGTCAATGTGGAGGCTATATACAGGGGGTATCGGTACTGAGTCAATGTGGAGGCTATATACAGGGTGTATCGGTACTGAGTCAATGTGGAGGCTATATACAGGGGGTATCGGTACTGAGTCAATGTGGAGGCTATATACAGGGGGTATCGGTACTGAGTCAATGTGGAGGCTATATACAGGGGGTATCGGTACTGAGTCAATGTGGAGGCTATATACAGGGGGTATCGGTACTGAGTCAATGTGGAGGCTATATACAGGGGGTATCGGTACTGAGTCAATGTGGAGGCTATATACAGGGGGTATCGGTACTGAGTCAATGTGGAGGCTATATACAGGGGGTATCGGTACTGAGTCAATGTGGAGGCTATATACAGGGGGTATCGGTACTGAGTCAATGTGGAGGCTATATACAGGGGGTATCGGTACTGAGTCAATGTGGAGGCTATATACAGGGGGTATCGGTACTGAGTCAATGTGGAGGCTATATACAGGGGGTATCGGTACTGAGTCAATGTGGAGGCTATATACAGGGGGTATCGGTACTGAGTCAATGTGGAGGCTATATACAGGGGGTATCGGTACTGAGTCAATGTGGAGGCTATATACAGGGGGTATCGGTACTGAGTCAATGTGGAGGCTATATACAGGGTGTATCGGTACTGAGTCAATGTGGAGGCTATATACAGGGGGTATCGGTACTGAGTCAATGTGGAGGCTATATACAGGGGTATCGGTACTGAGTCAATGTGGAGGCTATATACAGGGTGTATCGGTACTGAGTCAATGTGGAGGCTATATACAGGGGGTATCGGTACTGAGTCAATGTGGAAGCTATATACAGGGGGTATCGGTACTGAGTCAATGTGGAGGCTATATACAGGGGGTATCGGTACTGAGTCAATGTGGAGGCTATATACAGGGGGTATCGGTACTGAGTCAATGTGGAGGCTATATACAGGGGGTATCGGTACTGAGTCAATGTGGAGGCTATATACAGGGGGTATCGGTACTGAGTCAATGTGGAGGCTATATACAGGGGGTATCGGTACTGAGTCAATGTGGAGGCTATATACAGGGGGTATTGGTACTGAGTCAATGTGGAGGCTATATACAGGGGGTATCGGTACTGAGTCAATGTGGAGGCTATATACAGGGGGTATCGGTACTGAGTCAATGTGGAGGCTATATACAGGGGGTATCGGTACTGAGTCAATGTGGAGGCTATATACAGGGGGTATCGGTACTGAGTCAATGTGCGGGGGTACAGGTTAGTCGAGGTAATTTGTACATGTAGGTAGGGTTAAAGTGACAATGCATAGATAATAAACAGCATGTAGCAGCAGTGTAAAAACCTTTTATGGTTCTTTATAGAACCGCTGGTTTAATAGCCGTATTATATTGTTAAAATTCCATCAGTTTTATTATTGTGTTTATTAACAAGTTAAATCAGGTGTCCTACTGCTGGAACAGCTAGAGCTCCCTGAAGAGAGAATTCAGAACTACTGTCATAGTCAACTGTTCTCACAAGACACAGTCACATGACATGTAACAGCATAACTCAACAGATTATCAACTGGAAAGACACTCACGGTTGCACAAAAAGAGCTGCGAGCAAATCACGCCCCAAAATATTCTAATGAGTTGCCACCACTACATTTGAATTATCACTAAAAGAGGAAACTATTTTTATTAAATGCAAAGAACCATTGAAGGGCTCAAAAGTTGTTGTTTTTCCATAGGGTCAGTATGGTTCCACATAGAATGGGGCTCCTTTTTTGAGTGTAGTGTAGTGTAGTGTGTGTGTGTGCGTGTCGTTGTTGTTTTCCTCTGACTGTAGCGGTCCTCTCTTTCACCGCCACAAAGAGCAGACGAGCTGCCAAATTACAGCCTAATCAAAATATATGTCCATGTTAAGGAGCCCTAGCAATTACCCTGCTAAGTATAGTAAGGCCTCTCCTCTCCTCTGCTATCCTCCAGCGGGGCTGAGCCTTTTGACGACCAGGCCAGCATGTTAAATGATGTGTCCGGTGGGAGCTGGTGTGAGAGGGTGCGTGAGACTTGTAGCATTCACCCTGCCCTCCCTCTGCCCACCATTAGAGTGCCACCAACACCCATAGAACGTTCTCCACACATCCACCTACCCAGGAGGAGAGGAGAGGAGAGGAGAGGAGAGGAGAGGAGAGGAGAGGAGAGGAGAGGAGAGGAGAGGAGAGGAGAGGAGAGGAGAAATAGAAAAAGTGTGTGTGTGCATGGGTGAGAGAGAGAGGGGTTGAATAATGATGGGGTACACAATTAAAGGACTGTGGAGGCCATACACTCCAGTGCCCTCTTTCTCTCTTTCGTTCTCCCTACCCACGCCACTCGTGCTTCCCCCGCCTCTCAATCACCACACCCCATGGACAATACAATGGCCAGTGGCCCCTAACTGTCTGGGCTCCTCTGGGCTAGCCTGTCCTGGGCTGGAGCCTGAAGGCCGGGTTAGAGCCTCGGATGCGGGAGTCGGGTGGGGCTGCGGTCAGGGGCCGGAACCATGGGCTGTAAAGGCTGACCCAGAAAGGCGCCTCTGGTCCTCCAGTCTGGACCAGCGTGGGGCTCCACATCCCACGGCTCATAAACACTGGACACCAGGCCCATAATGGACACGATGGAGAGGGAGGGAAGGAGTAATGGAGAGAGGGAGAGAATAAGAGAAAGGACAGAGAGAAAGAGAAAATGTGAAAAGGGTAGAGAGAAATTAGAAAGAGAAAAGGAGAAAGAAAGAGGGAGAAACATGAGAAAGAAAAAAGGAGAGGAGAGAGAAAGGAGAAAGAGAGAGAGTGTGAGAGAAAGACGGGCTGAAGCTTGGGCTAACCACAGGGCTGCTTGGCATCTGTTCACACCCTGCCAGAAATGGGCTGAAGTAAACCATCACCATTACACACACACACACACGCACACACACGCACGCACGCACACACGCACGCACGCACGCACGCACACACACACACACACACACACACACACACACACACACACACACACACACACAGACCATCTATTCATTGCCTACATGCTATTACTCATCTGTACCTCTCTGCAGGGCTGTGCACAGAGCTTTGGGGGCCAGGTGCTCAAAATAAAGGGGGACTTTCAAAAATCATAACTCGAAATTCATAGCATACCAACTGGATCTGTAGCCCAATTTTTCAGTTTTTGATTTGTTAAAAAAGTTTGAAATATCCAATAAATGTCGTTCCACTTCATGATTGTGTCCCACTTGTTGTTGATTCTTCACAAAAAAAATACAGTTTTATATCTTTATGTTTGAAGCCTGAAATGTGGCAAAAGGTCGCAAAGTTCAAGGGGGCCGAATACTTTCGCAAGGCACTGTAACTAGGCAAGTCCGTTAAGAACAAATTCTTATTTTCAATTAGGGCCTAGGAACAGTGGGTTAACTGCCTTGTTCAGGGGCAGAACGACCCTGGTTGAGCCCTATCTGTGCATGTGCTTGCCTCTCCGTATTTATTTATCCTCTCTTTCTCTCTCTCTCCATCTATATGTCACATTACCTTTACGGTGCATTCAGAAAGTATTCAGACCCCTTGACTTTTTCCACATTTCATTATGTTATACACTTATTCTAAAATTAATTAAATCATTTTCCCCCTCATTAATCTACACACAATGCTCCATAATGACAAAGCAACAACAACAAAAAACTATCACAAGTATACATAAGTGTTCAGACCCTTTACTCAGTACTTTGTTGAAGCTCCTTTGGCAGTGATTTCAGCCTCAAGTCTTCCTGGGTATGACGCTACAAGCTTGGCACACACTCTATTTGGGGAGTTTCTCCCATTTTTCTCTGCAGATCCTCTCAAGCTCTGTCAGGTTGGATGGGGAGCGTCCCTGCACAGATATTTTCTCTCCAGAGATGTTCGATTGGGTTCAAGTCTGGCCTATGGCTGGGCCACTCAAGGACATTCAGAGACTTGTCCTGAAGCCACTCCTGTGTTCTCTTGGCAGTGTGCTTAAGGTCGTTGTCCTGTTTGACCGTGAACCTTCGTCCCAGCATGAGGTCCTGAGAACTCTAGAGAAGATTTTCATCAAGGATCTCTCTGTACTTTGCTCCGTTCATCTTTCCCTCGATCCTGACTAGTCTCTCAGTCCCTACCGCTGAAAAACCGTAGAGATGGTGTCAGGTTTCCTCCTGACGTGACGCTTGGCATTCAGGCCAACGAGTTCAATCTTGGTTTCATCAGACCAGAGAATCTTGTTTCTCATGGTCTGAGAATCTTTAGGTGGCTTTTGGCAAACTCCAAGCGGGCTGTCATGTGCATTTTACTGAGGAGTGGCTTCCGTCTGGCCACTCTACCATAAAGGCCTGATTAGTGGTAGTGCCCCAGAGATGGTTGTCCTTCTGGAAGGTTCTCCCATCTCCACAGAGGGACTCTGGAGCTCTGTCAGAGTGACCATTGGGTACTTGATCACCTCCCTGACCAAGGCCCTTCTCCCCCGATTGCTCAGTTTGGCCGGGCGGCCAGCTCTAGGAAGAGTCTTGATGGTTCCAAAGTTCTTCCATTTAAGAATGAAGGAGGCCACTGGGTTCATGGGGACCTTCAATGCTGCAGACATTTTTTGGTACCCTTCCCCAGATCTGTGCCATGACACAATCCTGTCTCGGAACTCTACTGACAATTCTTTTGACCTCATGGCTTGGTTTTTGCTCTGACGTGCACTGTCAGTTGTGGGACGTTTATATAGACAGGTGTGTGTCTTTCCAAATCATGTCCAATCAATTGAATTTACCTAAAGTGGACTCCAATCAATCTGTAGAAACATCTCAAGGATGATCAACATTTCTAAAAACCTGTGTTTGCTTGTAATTATGGGGTATTGTGTGTAGATTGATGAGGAAAATGTTTTATTTAATCAATTTTAGAATAAGATGGTCGGTAACATAAAATGTGGCAAAAGTCAAGGGGTCTGAATGCTTTCTGAATGCACTATATACAGTGTCTTCAGAAAGTATTCACACCCCTTGACTTATTCCATATTTTGTTGTGTTACAGCCTGAATTCAAAGTTGATTACAGTTTGTCCGTCCGACCAAAATGATCAACGGGGCAAGAAGGACCTTGGTGAGGGAGGTGACCAAGAACCCAATGACCACTGACTGTATTTTCGCTCCATTCATTGTTCCCTCTATTCTTACCAGTCTCCCAGTCCTGAAAAGCATTCCCATAGCATGATGCTGCCACCACCATGCTTCACGGTAGGGATGGTGTTAGACGGGTGATGAGCTGTGCCTGGTTTTCTCCAGACATAGCATTATATAGGGTTCTTGGTCACCTCCCTGACCCTGGTCGTTGTTGCCCGGTTGCTCAGTTTGGTCGGACGACCAGCTCTAGGGAGAGTCTGGGTTGTTCCATATTTTCTCCATTTCCCAATGATGGAGACCACTGTGCTCTTGGAAACTTTCAACATTCTAGAATTTTTTTTATGCCCTTTCCCAGATATATGCCTCATCAGAATTCCATCTCGGAGATCTACGGACAGTTCCTTGGACATCATGGTATAGTTTCTGCTCTGACATACACCGTCAACTGTGAGACCTTATATAGTGTTACGTCCGTTGTTAGACCAAGGTGCAGCGTGGTAGGCGTATATCATTCCTTTATTAATGAACACCAAGAAAAAAAAATACAAACGAACGTAAAGCTCTGTAGCGCTAAACAGCAACAATACAAAAACAAGATCCCACAACTGAAGGTGGGAAAAAGGGCTGCCTAAGTATGATCCCCAATCAGAGACATCGATAGACAGCTGCCTCTGATTGGGAACCATACCCGGCCAACAAAGAAATAGACAAACTAGAATGCCCATCCAAATCACACCATGACCTAACAAAATAGAGAAATATAAAGGCTCTCTAAGGTCAGGGCGTGACATATAGACAGGTGTGTTTCCTTCTAAATCATGTCCAAAGAATTGAATTGGACACAGGTGGACTCCAATCAAGTTGTAGTGACATCCGAAGGATAATTCAAGGAAATTGGATGCACCTTAGCTCAATTTCGAGTGTCATAGCAACAAGTTGTGAATGCTTACAGTGGGGCAAAAACGTATTTAGTCAGCCACCAATTGTTCAAGTTCTCCCACTTGAGAGAGGCCTGTAATTTTAATCATAGGTATACTATGACAAAATGAGAAAAACAAATCCAGAAAATCACATTGTAGGATTTTTAATGAATTTATTTGCAAATTATGGTGGAAAATAAGTAGTTGGTCAATAACAAAAGTTTATCTCAATACTTTGTTATATACCCTTTGTTGGCAATGACAGAGGTCAAACATTTTCTGTAAGTCTTCACAAGGTTTTCACACACTGTTGCTGGTATTTTGGCACATTCCTCCATGCAGATCTCCTTGAGAGCAGTGATGTTTTGGGGCTGTTGCTGGGCAACACGGACTTTCAACTCCCTCCAAAGATTTTCTATGGGGTTGAGATCTGGAGACGGGCTAGGCCACTCCAGGACCTTGAAATGCTTCTTACGAAGCCACTCCTTCGTTTCCCGGATGGTGTGTTTGGGATCATTGTCATGCTGAAAGACCCAGCCACATTTAATCTTCAATGCCCTTGCTGATGGAAGGAGGTTTTCACTCAAAATCTCACGATACATGGCCCCATTCATTCTTTCCTTTACACGGATCAGTCGTCCTGGTCCCTTTGCAGAAAAACAGCCCCAAAGCATGATGTTTCCACCCCCATGTTTCACAGTAGGTATGGTGTTCTTTGGATGCAACTCAGCATTCTTTGTCCTCTAAACACAACGAGTTGAGTTTTTACCAAAAAGTTATATTTTGGTTTCATCTGACCATATGCAAACGTGTAGTGTATTCAAGACTTCAGACTTGATTTGCCCTAATGAAAAATGTCTCAACCCCTATACAAATGTCCATTAATTAGAATCTACAAAATAATTCACATTTCCTGTTGCTGCAGTATTTATTTCCCTGCTGTGAGAAACTGGTCAAATTAAGAGAGCACATCTGTATATCACTATGATATATTACTTGCATGGTGGTATCCTATCATACTTGGTATGACCATGGACAATGTATGTAGTAATAGGAATACTGATCATGTCTAAGGATATTGGTACAACAGAGAGAATGCTCTGCCTTCTAAGCAAGAACCTGTCAATCAGAGTCTTGTGAATAATTGGTGGAGATCAAAAGAATGTGTGCGTGTGTGTGTGTGTGTGTGTGTGTGTGTGTGTGTGTGTGTGTGTGTGTGTGTGTGTGTATGTGTGTGTATGTGTGTGTGCGCACGACACCCTCATAAATACAGACTCTGATCCATTAAGATAAGACTTTATTGGAGGAAGAGGAGGAGAAACTGTGTGAGGAAGTAGAGACAAGCCATTAATTGTGTAGCCAACAGTTGCTACTTGTTATCTAAATATCCAGTATTGTCTATTTGCATGTCTGTCTATCTCCCATTAATCTGTCACTCACATTCAATTAATAAACCTAGCCCTCATATAGAGAGATGGACATTTGCAATGTTTAATCATTTTTTTAAACATTTTGAATTAATATAAATTAGTTAATAGTGATTCATTAATTATTTTTGAGTTGCCACTTTTGATCAAAAGGAATGTGATCAAATTGCTTGTCATTAATTTATGTTGATCTGATGCAACTTATTTACTCCCTTAAATCTCCTGTCTATGAAATATGCATTTGGGCATGAACTATACTAATGGACTAACTCAATAACTAACTAACGCTCCAAACTGCTCATCCATTCCCTTTGAAAATCTGTCCGGTCAATCAAATTGACAAGACCTGTTTGCAAACATCAGACAGACACTCATTTAGCACTAATAGATACCTGCAATATTCACAACTCATGTATTCATACTGTAATAACCAGAGATTAGTAAATGTGTGGAGTTGAACTCTCAGTAAGACCCAATTCTGATCAAATGCTGAGTGAGGACACCTCATATTTCTTTACCACTATACTTTTGATTAAATGGTCTCAGGACACCTTTTTTCTTTAGGCTAAACCATTAGCTCTGTTGTTTCCCTTTGTCCGTACCCTCATCAATACCACTCAAAGCATTATTGTCTGTAAGAGGTATGTTAGTGTGCATTGAATGAGTCTGTGTGTGTGTATGTGTGTGTACTGCACAGTTACAATTCTGGCACTATTTAAAAAAATGTATTCTAGTCTTAGTCATTTTGACAAAAATATGAGTATAAAGTCTTACATGCTGACGAGACCGGGCACTTGCATGCGTCCGTGTGCACCTTCGCGCGGATGTTGATTTTGTATAAATACACCAGACGCATTCAGGACACGCAGGTTGAAATATCAAAACAAACTCTGAACCAACTATATTAATTTGGGGACAGGTCGAAGACCATTAAACATTCATGTCAATTTAGCTTGTTGTTGCTAGCTAATTTATTCTGGGATATAAACATTGGGTTGTTATTTTACCTGAAATGCACAAGGTCCTCTACGACGACAATTAATTCACAGATAAAAGGGTAAATCGTATTAGTTTCTAGTAATCTCTCATCCGTGGACTTTATATGGTGGTTGGCAACCAACTTTAAGGTGCGTTACCATCACCAACTGGACTGGAGTGTGGACTTCAGTTCATCTTTCAATCACCCACGTGGATACATGCTCCTAAAAACCAATGAGGAGATGGGAGAGGCGGGACTTGAAGTGCGTCAAGGGTCATAAATAGAGTTTTTAATAAGTTCTATTTTAGAGCCTGGCTACGCAGATGCTCGTTGATGCTCACGAGCGGTTTGGATGTAATGATTCAATAACATGTATGTGTAAATGTGTGGTCAGCATGTTAGTCACATTTTTTGTCGTTTGAATAATGATTTAGTCTAGTTATTGTCAAAATGATGAAAACTAGTCCCTATGGCTGAAGTCCAAGTGCTGAAGTCTGAGTCACTGGGTCCACATTAAATCAAAGTAAAGTTATTTACCCAGTCAGATATAGCATAATGGCAAGAGGAATTTAGTCAATAAATGATTTGCTATCCCTTTTCCTTTCTTTCTGTGCCACCAAATGTTTGCATATATTGTAGGTACTGGTAATGTTACCAGGGCCCCGTTCAGTTGAAAAACGTTCTTGAACATTGCAGATAGAAATGTCATGAATAGAGCCAATTCTTTATTCAACATGTCAGAGAGGCATGTTTGTTCTACATAGGGCTGTTACGGTGACCGTATTACCGCCACACCGGCGGTCGGTCACGAGTCATGATGGCAGTCAAATTCCAGGTGAACATTTAGTCGTGATAATTAGGCATTTTCAAGCTCTGATGCTGCTGACGGTCATTAGTAGCCTACCAAACTTGCTAACTACATGGTACTCTGCACTCTGTTGTCTCTCTAATCACTCTGACATCAATGCAAATGTAATCGAAAATCTAATCAAACTAAATCTACTAAAATCTAAATCATGAGAGCCCATGAGTTCATGTTGTGCAACATTTCTATAGGCTGTGCAATTGCGTGAGAAAACAGAGTGATGGCCTCTATTAAAATGAGGAGGATCCTATCAGCTTTCTATAGGATATATTTATTAAGCACACTGCTTATCTTTACAACAGGAGTATAGCCTACCTGGCTGGCATGAAAATGAACCACTGGAAAAGCGTCCTCCATTCGCTATTTAAGTGCATAGATGACATGTATTTTATCCCACTGCCCCTGTTTCGATACAGGTGCATGATAATGGTCCATTCTAAAAAATAAAAAAATACATTTAGTATATGTAAAGATAAGATTAAATCCAGAATAGTGTGATGGGTGACAATATTAGCCTATCACTTCTGAATTATATCACTTGTGAATGATGCCCAGCTTAAGGCAATAAAACATTTTTTTTTTTACTTTTTCAAATTATAGTCACACACCTCATGTAGCCTAGCCCAAAGGCCTACGGGTTTTAATAAGGTTAGTATCACACCTCATGTAGCCTTCATTGCTCAGAACAAGAATAGACTGACGAGTTTCAGAAGAAAGTGCTTAATTTCTGGCCATTTTGAGCCTGTAAACGAACACACAAATGCTGATTCTCCAGATACTCAACTAGTCTAAAGAAGGCCAGTTTCACTGCTTCTTTAATCAAGACAACAGTTTTCAGCTGTGCTAACATAATTGCAAAAGGGTTTTCTAATGATCAATTAGCCTTTTAAAATGATAAACTTGGATCAGCTAACACAACGTGCCATTGGAACACAGGAGTGATGGTTGCTGATAATGGACCTCTGTACGCCTATGTAGATATTCCATAAAAAATCTGCCGTTTCCAGCTGCAATAGTCATTTACAACACTGTATTTCTGATCAATTTGATGTTATTTCAATGGACAAAAAAAAAGTATTTTCTTTCAAAAACAAGGACATTTCTAAGTGACCCCAAACTTTTGAACGGTAGTATATTTTCAGTGAGGGAAAAAAGTATTTGATCCCCTGCTGATTTTGTACGTTTGCCCACTGACAAAGAAAGGATCAGTCTATAATTTTAATGGTAGGTTTATTTGAACAGTGAGAGACAGAATAACAACAACAAAACAATATAAAAAAAACATAAAAAATGTCATAAATTGATTTGCATTTTAATGAGGGAAATAAGTATTTGACCCTCTCTCAATCAGAAAGATTGTCTGGCTCCGAGGTGTCTTTTATACAGGTAACGAGCTGAGATTAGGAGCACACTCTTAAAGGGTGTGCTCCTAATCTCAGTTTGTTACCTGTATAAAATACACCTGTCCACAGAAGCAATCAATCAATCAGATTCCAAACTCTCCACCATGGCCAAGACCAAAGAGCTCTCCAAGGATGTCAGGGACAAGATTGTTGACCTACACAAGGCTGGAATGGGCTACAAGACCATCGCCAAGCAGCTTGGTGAGAAGACAACAGTTGGTGCGATTATTCGCAAATGGAAGAAACACAAAAGAACTGACAATCTCCCTCGGCCTAGGGTTCCATGCAAGATCTCACCTCGTGGAGTTGCAATGATCATGAGAACGGTGAGGAATCAGCCCAGAACTACACGGGAGGATCTTGTGAATGATCTCAAGGCAGCTGGGACCATAGTCACCAAGAAAACAACACTACGCCGTGAAGGACTGAAATCCTGCAGCGCCCGCAAGGTCCCCCTGCTCAAGAAAGCACATATACATGCCCGTCTGAAGTTTACCAATGAACATCTGAATGATTCATAGGACAACTGGGTGAAAGTGTTGTGGTCAGATGACAAAATGGATATCTTTGGCATTCGCCGTGTTTGGAGGAGGAGGAATGCTGCCTTATGACCCCAAGAACACCATCCCCACCGTCAAACATGAAGGTGGAAACATTATGCTTTGGGGGTGTTTTTCTGCTAAGGGGACAGGACAACTTCACCTCATCAAAGGGACGATGGACGGGGCCATGTACCGTCAAATCTTGGGTGAGAACCTCCGTCCCTCAGCCAGGGCATTGAAAATGGGTCATGTACATAGTGAACTCATACACATTGTAAATATGAAAATAGAATACAGTATTTCAGAACATGATCTCCTGCTTGCATAGAATTAATTATGAGGTTGGGAAGAATTGACGGTCGCCATCTCCCCCCATCTGCAAGCATGACCAATGGCATAACACCTTATTGATATGTAAATTAAACCAACCAATAGGAATAAACATCAAATACATATTTCTGCAGTGGGAAGTGGAAACATAACCAACCCTGTAACATTTGCATGGAAGCTGAGTGTTAAGTGTGTGTGTATGCAGACTGTGTGTGTTTGTGTGCGTGTGTGTGTGTGTGTTTGTGAGTGAAAGTGTAACAGTTGAGACCCAACCAATTCTTAATCTCTTTAACAGACTATTAAAGTCAGGTGCATCCAACTCCCTCATCCCCCCTCATCATGGCGTGAGAAGCTGCCTCTTTATAAATCTATAACAACTAGATCCTCCATAAAACTACCCCATAAAACACTCTGTTCATCTTTACCATGACCTTTTCCTGACACTCCCCTCAAAACAATAATGCAGTAAAGCACTTTTATTTTGACAGTTGTTGTAAAATATAATGCACTGTACTAATGGTTACCATGCATTTTATTTGAATGGCAATGTGGTTTTATAGATGTAAGGCACATGAGAGTCGTCAGTAGCAGGAGGTGAGAGTTCACATCAATGGTGGTGTGGCCACTCACGCACGCACGCACGCACGCTGTGTTGAGGATTGATGGGGTATTGAACACCAGTCCATACAGACCAGGTAGATTATAGCAGCAGAACAGAACAGACTTTTCTGGGTCTTGGGGAAAATGACCTAATAGATTCCCAGAGCCTGGTTATGATACTTAACCTGCTCTAATTAGAGAACAGGAAGAGGCCTGGCCACTGAAAATGTAATCATGAAATTAGCCTGGTAATAAATCAACATAAGCCATAATCAAGTCCATGTTATGAAGTCCATATTGGTTCATTTCAGAGCTATATCACCTATTTGGAATCCCTCGTTTAGTAATAGGAAATGAGTTATATTGAGTTACCTTACACTAAACTCTTCAAATGTAATATTAGCTGTGTCATGCCACGTGATGCGATGCTCACACTAGAGGTGATGGGGGTCCATGACACCGTTTGTAAAACAAGGTTGTCATTAAGTACAGTCTCCTTAGTAACCCACCCTACACATCACACCATCACCCCACTGTCATAAAACCCAAACACATTGACTTAACAGCTTATTACTCACCTTCAACTTTGAGCAGCCAATAAAAAAGGGAAATTACAAGAACAGTATCAGCTGCAATATTTTTATGAGATTTCTTTTAGACTCCTCTAATAAAATCCACCAGCTATCCCGTGTTCTCGTTAACCCATGTTACTAAAGAGAAGGAACACCATAGCGAGCTGGCTGGCCTCACACAAGAGGCAATATACTTATTCAAATGACTATATAACTTAGTCATTCATATAACCAGAGATGGCTCACAACAACAGCGAGGATCCAACTATAGAAATAGAATGGTTGTAATTCTATTCATTCTAATACGTTTTAATTCTAACGATCAAACCCACTAAAAACAGCCAGGCGTTCGAGGTCTCTGAGCAGTCAATCTACAGGTAGCTGCTACATTCTCCACATGATCCAGCTACCTACAAGACCAATTTAATAAAACAATAAAACAGATCAATTTACCCTAGGAGAAATGCAAAATAGCCACCTACATTTATTTAACTAGGCAAGTCAGTTAAGACCAAATTCTTGTTTACAATGACAGTCTAACAGGGAACAGTGGGTTAACTGCCTTGTTCAGGGGCAGAACAACAGATTTTTACTTTGTCAGCTCTGGGATTCAATCCAGCAACCTTTCGGTTACTGGCCCAACACTCTAACCACTAGGCTACCTGCCGCCCCTGCATGGCCTTATCCAGATTGTGTTAACCTAACCTAATTCATGACTTGCATAGTCATTTATTACTGATATCTAATCAATATTAGATCCAATTTTCTAATGATGCAGTGAGGGTACAGTACTTCCTGAATCCATTCAAATGATGTGCTTTGTCCCTGGTATACCGAGGGTTGGACAAAAGCGATCTTTTGCCCCCTTGTCGAGTGGTGCCTCCCAAATGGCACCTTATTCCCCATATAGTGCACTACGTTTGACCCGGGCCCATAAGACTCTGGGCAAAGGTAGTGCACTACAAAAACCAATAAGATACACTGGATAGGTGAAATGAAATGTGTTGTTTTACAGAGTCAGCCATAGTAGTACAGCACCCCTGGAGCAAATTACAGTTAAGTGCCTTGCTCAACCTCACATCGACAGATGTTTCTACCTTGACAGCTCGGGTATTCAAACCAGCAATTTTTCGGTTACTGGCCCAATGCTCTAACCGCTAGGCTACCTGCCTACATAGGGCATAGGGTGTCATTTGGGACGCAGCCTGGGTCTATTGCTCCTGGCTCCCATGGACACGTAACATTAGAAGACATGGACATACCTTAGCCCCTGGTAGCTCCTGGTGTTGTGTAAGACCTTAACCTGGGTACAGGGTGGATGACAACGGCGGCTTGTGGCAGAGCCAGCCAGAGTTACTGGACTGTCTCAATTATGACCATTAGGAGAGTAGGGGATGGGGCAGGTTGTCATTTCTGGTTACATACATTTGTCCCTGCATCGATTCTACACTCCTCTCTTCATATTTTGCTTCCTTCTCGCTCTCTCTCTCTCTCTCTCTTTCTGTCTCCATCTCTGTTTACTTCCTTCTCTCTCTCTCTCTTTCTGTCTCCATCTCTGTTTACTTCCTTCCTTCTCTCTCTCTCTTTCTGTCTCCATCTCTGTTTACTTCCTTCTCTCTCTCTCTCTCTCTTTCTGTCTCCATCTCTGTTTACTTCTTTCTCTCTCCCTCTCTTTTTCTTTCTTTCTCTTTTTCCCCCTCTCCTTCGTTCTCCACCAGGTTCAGAAGGCTGAACTTATGTCTGACAATACCTTCCATTCATAATATCCTCCCATAGACTATCATGGCTTTCTACACTCAATCTGAGGAAAATCTCACAGATACGTCCTAGTGTTTAAAGGATCAGAGAGTGGGAGTCATTTAGAGGACTGCTGGGGTCACCAATACAAAAATGTATGCACAGGCACTCACGTAAGTCACTTTAGATGAATGTGTCTGCTAAAAAACGTGTGATATATTATATTACTTTGTGTGAGGAAACACCATGTTTCCGTAGAATGAATTTCAGACACAGTACTGTATATACCCTCCTCCAGCCCAGTAAACGCTGTCTGCCTGTCTGCGTCCCGGTTCTGTGTCCCAGGTCTGGCTCTGTTCAGCTACATAATGGAATGTGTGATGAAAGCAGATGCTAGGCTAATGACAACCTGGTGACACTCAACCACATCCCTAACACACACTGCCCCTCCCCCTGCATCCCTCCCTCCCTCACTCTGTCTGTCTGCCAGTCCAGACCCCCCTCTTCTGTCTGGGGTACCACTGTGTGTGTGTGTGTGTGTGTGTGTGTGTGTGTGTGTGTGTGTGTGTGTGTGTGTGTGTGTGTGTGTGTGTGTGTGTGTGTGTGTGTGTGTGACAGAAAAAAGAGAGAATGAGATGAGACAGAGATACGTATTCTAATACTAATGATCTCTCCCATCAGAAACTGAAAAAGAGAGGAAAAATAAAATAAAGGACAGAGACTCTTTTTCTCAACAGATTGATGCTTATTTATTCATTAAAGCATGCTGGGTTCATGTGTTCATGTGTCGATGGGGCAGTATGCCTGGTGCTGTCAGAACTAAGGGGCTGTGAGAGGACAGGCTGTAGCAGAGCTGTTGTTTGGCAGGCTGTCGCCTCTGCTCTGCGCTGATCAGCCTCTCCTCTACTCGCCCGCCGGGCCGGCATGGGAGGAGGCTGGAACTGGAAGTGCAAATGCATGTTGCCAACACCGAGCTGTTTACGGACACACACACACACACACACACACACGCATAACACACCTCGCTCCTGATAAATAATACACGGACAAACAGACTGCGCGTGTGTGTACAGTATATGTGTGTGTATGTATTTGTGTTGTGCTTGACAATTTAATGAAATAATTTAAAATTTGTTCATCAGTGCCCCAGATTCCTAGAGCATTGTCTAGTTGACCTGTGGTCTCTCTCTGCTGTGTGTGCAGCCAGTCTGGAGCCATGAGGTCTGCAACCTGGGCTCAGTGGACCGTGTGGTGTGTCCTCCTGAAGCAGCAAAATAGGCCCACAACAGCACTCTTCTCATCGAAGAGAGAATCAAAGTATTTAAAGAACATTAGGAATTCACTTGGGACCCTTGGAGAGGCATTGGGATCATTCACTGGACAAAAGTACTGTTTTAAAAATGATTAGTTATCTAGTTAATGTTGACGTATTAACTAGAGGTTGATAGACATTCCTTTAGCCCTGACACACAGGCAGAGTAGCACTATACTGCACACTGTGTCAGCACTAATGCACGCGGACAACACAACACCACAGCAGCACACAAGGAGTTAACCAAACCAGTGAAGGGGGAAAGCAGCAGGCCAAAAAAATAAAAAAAATGCTGCCATCTCCTTTATTGTTAGGTTTAATTAAATTTTCAGCTCTAATTACAATTAAGCCACTTAGTATGTATAATATTGTTTGCATCACGGAGCAGCACAGATGCAGTCCATCAGCGCAATTAAATATTAAAGCAGCAGTGGCTGTATTAATAGCAGCGCAGCACGAAGCCCCGCTGTCTCCGGGCCAAGCCAATGAAGCCGGGACTCCCCGTATGGTCGCCTGGAGATTGCGCCACCGCGCCACTGTGCCAGAGTGCCATCCTCATCAGCACCATCGCGCTGTGGGCACCGCTGTCTGACCTATATTTCCCGTGCCTCTTTCGCCAGAAAAGCATTAGTAAATGGGGAAAAAATGCAGAACAACCCCATGAGTGTATGAATATTCTTGAACTGCGGATGAATCGTTAGTCTAATGCAAAAAAAGTGTTGTGCTGCCAAATTATTCATGATCCAAGAATGAGTGCGTTGTATGTCCAAATGATGAATCGCTTGATTCACCTCACTTTTCTCTCCTCTCCTCCATCCCCCTCTCCGTTTTTCATGCGTATTCTCTCATTCTGTCCTCCCCCCGCCCTCTTGGCCTGTCTTATCAAGGTGCTTCTGCATAATTTAGGAAATCAGCGCCTGCTAACACAAGTAAACAAGAGTCTGTTGGGTTGTCAGGCAATGCTGGTTTGGCCGAGTCTCAGACCACTAGTACTTGGTCTCTCTTTAATAGGCCTATTCATACAAAGAATTCACAGAGAAACGGATTGTATCAAGTTAGCATAGTTCTAATTTATTGCAACCCCATAAGAAATAACTCAGGTATATTGAACAATGGGCTAATAAGAAATACATTATTTTGTGCTTGTTCAGCATTGTAATCCTCCTCAGTCTCTCTCTCTCTCTCTCTCTCTCTCTCTCTCTCTCGCTCTCTTTCTCTCTCTCTCTCTCTGCTCCTTCTCTCTCTCGGTTGATGTGTTGTGTGATGTCCTATAAGTCGGGTTCATCCCTTGGACAGATCAAGCTGGGTATTATGGGCCTGAGAGAATGTGTGAGGCGCAGGATCCACACAGTAATAAAGTGTAGTTATACTTGCATGCCATGTTAAATATAGCTGCCATGGAATGAGCCTAAATAGAAGTCTCCTCTTGAGGTAATACATGGGTGTTGCTAACCCTACAGTGTAATCATGCTACGTTCCAGGGAAATAGTTGTGCACAGAGGCAAACAAACAAAGCAGAAAAACAAAGCATGGAAGAGGCAATACTAATCATGAGGCAAGGCTGGGCGTCTGTGGGCAGAGTGGTGATCTCGTTTGTGTGTGTGTGTGTGGTCAGGGAATGCAGGCAGTGTAACAGACACCACAGACCTGACCCTGAAAGGGTGATATTTATGACATAGGGATTATCCTGAGGACACTATGTGAAGTCCAAAGGTTAGGCATACTGTCTGTCTGCCTTTGAGAGCATCATTAACCCAACCCAGCCTTTAACCACTAGCTTAACAGCACAACGTAATGACACACACAGTGCCCCAATAGCCAGTGAACACTGCACACAGAAGTCATTCTAAACTCCCCAAGCCAACACAGACTCCTCCCATTTCCCAACTCCACCATCTTTGCACCAGTGAATCTCTTCATACCCCCCCACCCACCCACACACACACACACACACACACACACACACACACACACACACACACACACACACACACACACACACACACACACACACACACACACACACAGACACACACACACACACACACACACACAGAGAGAGAGCTGATCAGCTGCCAAACTCTAGTCTGTGGTGATTTCCAGGACAGCTGTGAGACTCAGGCTGATCTAAAACAGTTTACACACACAATTACTATTAATGCCAGAGACACATGCGACTCCCTTATTTATTTATCTCCCACAATGCCTCTGTGTGGACGTGAAGCGTGACTGATTGGCTGTAGTTGTGAGAGCTGGGAGGCAGCGTAGCGTGAGGGACACACCTGTTACAACCCCCATCCTTATCCAGCCTCCTCTCTCAAATCCATGTCCTACACACTACTGTAGGGGTGGGTGTGTATGGGGTGGGTGTGTATGGGGTGGATGTGTATGAGGTGTGTGTCTGGTGGGTGTGTGTGGGGTGGATGTGTATGGGGTGGATGTGTATGGGGTCGGTGAGTGTGTATGGGGTGTGTGTGTGTGTTGAGGTGTGTGGGATGTACTGTTGAAAAGGCAATAGGCAGATTGTCTTGTTGGTAGAAAGACACCTGTCACTGTGTTTGATAAATCTGATAAACTACTTATCTCTGATAAAACATTTTTATTTTGTTTTTGACTTGTGAAATCCATTCTTCCATTCTTCTTGTTGACAGTAGTGCAATAGTTTGTTGACAGTTGGTCAGTGATCCAGAAATGACCCCCCCCCCCCCCCCCCCCTGATGCGACTGTTGAGACCAAAGGTCAAGTCAACCACTCTGCTGTCAACCACTCTCCCCTTCCAAACAAAAGGAAGAGTTCAAGTCTTTCCTTCCTCCTCTTCTATTCTTCCATTCCCCATCCCTCTCTCCTTTTCTCCCCATCCCTCTCTCTTTCCATTTACCCATCTATCCCTCTCTCTCTCCTTCTATTTCCCCATCCCTCTTTCTCTCTCTCCCTCTCTCCCTCCCTAGGAGACTGTACCAGATGCCAGTGTTGGGTCTGGAGCCCCAGGAGACCCCCAGTAACATATTGGTTTATAATTAATGACATTAGTTGCTTTATCTGTTATGAAGAGCCCTGTCTTTGTCACTGGCAGCCTGGAGAGAGACAGATTGGACAGAGGGATTGTGGGGGAGGAAGGAGGGAGGGAGAGAAGACTGGAGAGAAACAGATAGGATGGAGGGAGAGAGGAGGTGAGAGTTTGAATAGAAAGAGATTGAGAGGATGGTATACGATAGTAACTAATGAGTAGAAGTAGTTGGTGAAGTAGTGGAAGTGACAGAACAAATGACTGTCTCAGACATGGGAAGGGGAAAAACAATCGAGAAAAAATAACATGGCCAGAAAAATGAAATGTGCAACCTTGCAATCCACATAACCATAATCAGTAAACATTGATTTCACTTAGCTGTTGTTTTTATGTACATTTCAAATGAACAAGCAACTCTGTCCTAGTGACTCTACAGTGTCAGCAGCATTAGAGTACGGTGGTGGTAGAGCACTTAGAAAGGGAGTCAGGGTTCATTCTGGACACAGTGGTTGCCAGATATGTGTTTAGTCCTCATTAGGGGAGAGGACAGTGTTTGGCCCCTGAGGAGACTTTGTAATGACAGGGAGAGAGAGAGCAGCACACGCCCATCGGTCCATCACTGAGTTACCGTCTACAGCCCCTCAGCTCTACAGTCCTCTGGGTCTCTTTAGGCAGGCTGCGTGGTTCCTGTTCCGCCCATTCCTAGACTAATACACACACACACACACACACACACACACACACACACACACACACACACACACAGAGACTTCCAGGCGGACGGATGGTTTAGACTAGGTGAGTAAATTGTTTTTTTTCACCATGGGATATTTGTCAAGCAGGCCACACCGCCCTCTGGTCCAGTGGCTTCCGTGACGTATCACATGCGCGCACACACACACACACACACACAGAGAGACACACACACACACAGAGACACACACACACACACTCACACACAAAAATGCCCTCTGGTCCAGTGGCTTCCGTAATGTAATGGATCTGATTAATGGAGGGTTATTAACAAAAGGGGGTTTGTTCTGGCCCTGTGTGTGTGTTGTGTGTGTGTTGTGTGTGTGCGCGCGTGTCTTCTGGCCCTGCGGCTGACGGCCCGCCCGGGCGCCGTGTTCTTAACGCTGCAGCTCAATGCTGATATAATGGCCTGGGTTAGGAGCTCTGTGATTAAGCAGCATTTAACAGCAACCAAAGCCAGGCCTGGGACAACTTCAATGGGCCCTTCGTAAACGTAGGGAGTCCCCTGAGAACACACATCCATCTCTCTCTTCAGAGCCCACTCATTCATCTCTCTCTCTCTCTCTCTCTCTCTCTCTCTCTCTCTCTCTCTCTCTCTCTCCCTCTCTCTCTCTCACTTTGGTAGTTTGGAGAGAGGGAGGTATGGAGGGAGGGAGGGATGGACTGTAGAAGAGTGGAGAGAAGTAGAGACGGTTGCTGATGATATGATGCTGAAGGAAGTACACAGTTGTAATGATTTGAAAGATTTGTACCTCAAGTCATTTGAGATCAGGAGGTGCAAGTTAGGAGCGACGCCAAACTCCGTTGCCGAACAGACTTCTAATGACACTATGCTAAGCTAAGCGCTAACCTCATTCCACACTGTCTAGTCCTTCGCTGCCAGCTAATCCAGTTAACTTTTTTGCTAGCTTCACACTGACCCGCTAATACAATAACTTCCACCAAAGCGTCACAGCAGCCTTCTTTGGCTGTGGACTGGACAGAGATAGAGAGGACTCCACAACCCCCCACCCCCCCCACCCCCACCCACCCCTACCCACCCCCACCCCCTCCTCCTCCTCTCCAGACCCTCTTTCTTGGCTCCTGTGGGATGGCAGTAATAATTATTATGTAAATAAATACGCCTGCTATAATCACATTCGTGCTGCTGATCCAATTAGAGGGCTGATAGCGGCGGGATGATTGTAGCAGACTGGCGGCTGATTGGCTGATAGGTTGATAGGTAGTGCCTGCATGTCTGTCTGTCTGTGTGGGGATGTGTGTTTGTGTGTGCGTGCATGCGTGCATGTGTTCGTGTGTGTGTGTGTGCTGCTTCTGTCTGTGTCCAGCGGTTAATGGTTAGCCCTCAGTGCCTAGTTTTGGGCTGGGCGGTCAGCTCACCTGCCCTGGGTCTGCATGGGTCTGGGTGCTTCCATCTGTCTCAGTTATCATTACATTGCTCTGGTTCTCTGTGGATCACTTACAGCAGCTTATCATCAATTAGACCTGGAATTCAGATGGGCTTAATGACCCCGCTGCGCGCGACCCATCCGTTATATCTATTGAACTGGTGCGTATTATAAAACTCTGATTGGGAGTTTCCTTTGCTCATAGCTGACGCACAGTGCCGTAATAGGTCACGTTAATGTATTGGATATTTTCTCATGTAACGTTCAAGGTTTTTCCCTCAATATGTTAGCTTATAAGCGTTTAACTTTCGTAAAAGGAACCTTGGACTACACTATATTGAAATCATTTTCTGTTGCCCCACAGAGAATGTTGAGGTTCGGATAAACCACAATAAAGTACCCTAATGTCCCTACGTGAAACGTTGTGGTTGGCCAATGTTGTCCATGACATCACCTTGGTTGAACAGGGTGACAGACGGCACACAGAGATGGAGGGGAGAGGGAGCGAGGCAGGGGATGGGGGGGGGGGGGGGGGGGGGGGGGTACATTAGTTCTAGCCTCCCACTTATCCTGTACCCGGCTCCACCAAAGGGCTAACGGGGGCTTAGTTGAAACCTGTGCCCCCTCAGTTTTAGTGTTATGTCCCTTTAAAACAAATCTGTATCTCCGCTGTGCTGTGTCAGCACACTGGACAGAGTGTCCGCGGTGTGTGTAGGGGGGCTATGGAAAGACATTGGAGTGGTTAGGTGTGCCTCCTTTGGGTTTCCATAAAAATGGGTAAAAAACACTTCTCATCTCTTGTAGGCTAAGTGAATAACGTGATACGCTTCAGCCTGTAATATTTGATTTTGATTTATAAGGGCGGGATCATGTTTAACAGTCGGGCCCCGGTGAGGACGCCATGTTGGAGGCTGAACTGTCTCCTTCCTGCTCCTCTGACGTTCCTATAGGGGTGCGCTCTGCAGGAGTGTCTGCCTTATTGTGGGTTGTGTGAGGTTTTCATCCCGAAATTGACTGACAGTGAATTGATTATGATGAGCTCTCTCCAGAGCCTGGAGAGGAGAGGGTGTGACCCTTTCCCCAGGCTTGAAGAGAAAATGACAGCACTGCAACATGTTCCTGGGTGTGGCATAGAAGTTGTGTCACTGCTTGAGGGTCTGGAGACAACCCCAGTGTCCACTGTGCATCGCTCGGGAGACACTGCTCCCTTGCCTGCTTCAACAAAGGCCCATGTGGGGAAGTTTGTGCCCCTGCATTGCCAAAAGGTTAGTGGACAGTGTTTAGGGCAAAGTGTTCATCTGCCTCGGTGCAACTGCTATGATGTTCTTTTATTTACTCTGCCAATCTACATTCACCAGCTGGACATAGAGTACCATGTTGGTCAATACGTAATACGTGCCCAGGTCTCACATGCTGTCACATGTCCATTAGTTTAGGTATTATGTGTGCGTTTAAGGGGGGTGGTTTGAAATTCTGAACCGTAATGATTTTAGTTGAAAGGGAAATGACCACGGCTGACAATATTTGAGTTTACTGCTAATGTGTGAGGAACGTGTCTCGAGCATCATTTCAAATGTGGAGACCATAATAAGGGGAGGGGTATGTGGTGAAGATACGCTATAGACACGTCTGTCTCCTCTATTGCCACTGACTCCCGCCAAGTCCTGTGCTCTATTTGTTTCCTTGTGTCAATTGTTTGTCAATGTTTATCAATGCCCCATGAAATACACATTCATCAGTGAAGTTACTGTTAATCCCATTCCCCCATTAGAAGAGATCCGGCCTTCCCTGAGGTCCTTCACAGTGTTCTACAGGAGCACCATCAAGAGGATACTGTCGGGCTGCATCACAGCCTGGTAAGGCAACTCCACCGGCGACACATCTCATTCACATAGAGTTGATCAGACTGTTGATTGTGGCCTGTGGAATGTTGTCCCACTCCTCTTCAATGGCTGTGCGAAGTTGCAGGTTATTGGCGGGAACTGGAACATGCTGTCATACACGTCGATCCAGGGCATCCGCAACATGCTCAAAAGGTGACATGTCTGGTGAGTATGCAGGCCATGGAAAAACTGGGTTATTTTCAGTTACCAGGAGCTGTGCACAGATCCTTGCAACATGGGCCGTGCATTATCATGCTGGAACATGAGATGATGGTGGCGGATGAATGGCAAGACAATGGGCCTCAGGACCTTGTCACGGTTTCTCTGTGCATAAAAATTGCCATCGATAAAATGTAATGGTGTTTGTTGTCTGTAGCTTATGCCTGCCCATACCATAACCCCACTGCCACCATGGGGTACTCCATTCACAACGTTGACATCAGCAAACCGCTCGCCCACACAACGCAAAACACGTGGTCTACCGTTGTGAGGCCGGTTGGACAAATTCTCTAAAATTACATTGGAGGTGGCTTATGGTAGAGAATGAACATTCAATTTTCTGGACATTCCTGCACTCAGCATGCCAATTGAACACTCCCTCAAAACTTCAGACATCTGTGGCATTGTGTTCTGTGACAAAACTGCACAGAGTGGCCTTTTATTGTTCCCAGTACAATGCGCACATTTGATTTTATTTAACCTTTATTTAACTAGGCAAGTCAGTTAAGGATAAATTCTTATTTTCAAAGATGGCCTAGGACCAGTGGATTAACTGCCTTGTTCAGGGGTAGAGCAAAATATTTTTTACCTTGTCAGCTCAGGGATTCGTTCTTGCAACCTTTCGGTTACTAGCCCAACACTCTAACCACTAGGCTACATGCCACCTGTAATCATCTTCTTGATATGCCACACCTTTCAGGTGGATGGATTATCTTTGCAAAGGAGAAATGCTCCGAGTAAGGATGTAAACCAATTTGTACACATAGTTTGAGAGATACTTTTTGGGGTGCGTATTCAACGTTTCTAGGATCTTTTATTTCAACTCATGAAACATGGGACCAACACTTTACATGTTGTATATAGTACTATTTCAGATTTTTAGGGGGGGAGAGCTCACAAACTGCACAACACTTGTGATAAAGAACTTCTGGTTTATTTAATTGTATTTACCAGTTTATTGCCAATTTCTTTGTTGTCTTTGTTTGGAGAGCATGTGCCCTGTTTCTCCGTCATGTTCAATATGGTGTGAACGCTTTCGCTTTACAGTGTATAGATATACCTGGCATGCGCACCAAGAATACAGTGTATAGATATACTTGGCATGCACACCAAGAATTACAGTGCCTTCAGAAAGTATTCATACCCCTTGACTTATTCTACATTTTGTTGTGTTACAGACTGAATCATTTTTTTCTCACCCATCTAATCACAATATCCCATAAAGTGAAAACATGTTTTTAGAAATGTTTACAAATGTATTGAAATTGAAATGCAGAAATGTCTAAAAAAATCACACCCGAGTCAATACATGTTAGAATCACCTTTGGCAGCAATTACAGTTGTTAGTCTTTCTGGGTAAGTCTCTTAAGAGCTTTGCACACCTGGATTGTATAATATTTGCACATTATTCTTTTAATAATTATTCAAGCTCTGTCAAGTTGGTTGTTGATCATTGCTAGACAGCCATTTTAGAGTCTTGCCATAGATTTTCAAGCCAATTTGATTTTGTCCCCCAGTGTCTATTGGAAAGCAGCATGTGCTTAACTGTATTCCATGTCTTTTTTATCCTAAATAGACTTCCTAGTCCTTGCCGATGACAAGCATACCCCCATGCTTGAAAATATGAAGAGTGGTACATAGTCATGTGTTGTGTTGGATTTGCCCCAAACATAACGCTTTGTATTCAGGACATATAGATCATTTCTTTGCCACATTTTCTGTAGTTTAATTTAGTGCCTTAATGCAAGCAGGATGCATAGTTTTGGAATATTTTTTGTATTCTGTACAAGCTTCCTTCTTTTCACTCTGTGTTGATCCAGCCTCAGTTTTCTCCTTTCACAGCCATTCAACTCTGTAACTGTTTTAAAGTCGCCATTGTCCTCATGGCGAAATCCCTGAGTGGTTTCCTGTCCGGCCACTGAGTTAATAAGGACGCCAGTATTGTTGTAGATACTGGTTGTATTGATACACCATTCAAAGTGTAATTAATAACTTCACCAAGCTCAAAGGTTTATTCAATGCCTGCTTTTTATAGGTGCCCTTCTCTGCAAAGCATTGGAAAACCTCCCCAGTCTTTGTGGTTGAATCTGTGTTAGAAATTCACTGCTCAACTGATGAACCTTACAGATAATTGTATGTGTGGGGTAGAGAGATGAGGTAGCCATTCAAAAATCATGTTAAACACTATTATTGCACACAGAGTGAGTCCATGCAACTTAATATGTGACTTGTTAAGCAAATGCTTAGTCCTGAACTTATTCAGGCTTGCCATAACAACAGGGTTGAGTACTTATTTACCTAAGACATTTCATTTATTTATTTTTTACATTTTAATTAATGAATTAGTTAAAAGTTCTAAAAACATAATTCCACTTTGACATTATGGGTTATTGTGTTTAGGCCAGTGACACAACATTTTAAATTCAGGCTGTAACACAACAAAATGTGGATAAAGTCAAGGTGTGTGAATCATTTCTGAATGCACTGTAGGTGTGGCCAAAATGTATTTAAGTGCCCGTTTGGGGATGTACGGGTAACGCATGGGGAGGCTGTATCTGAGCCTAGTAGACCCCAAGTGTGCTTTATTGGTTGAGACAGGTTTTGCCTGATAACAGGATTTTTCTTTAGAATGCTGACATTTTCAGAACTTTGTATATATATTTGTAAGAATTACCGTTATCTTTGAAACACCAGCGCTTTGTAAATAAATCCAACACTAATTTGCTCCTCTACCTACCGACCTCCTGTTGAATCTTTGTCCTAATGACTGCTAGAAGGACCCTATTTTACACTGATACAGCACAGAGGAGATAGCCTAGAGATTTCACAACAACTTGTCACTTCAAAAGCACTCAATAATCTCGGAGTCTCTGCATTTTAACTTCATGTTTATTGTGGTGTAGCGTGATATAAGCAGAATTCAATATAATTCCAATGCAAGAACCCCCAAAAATGTTTCCCCCTTGCCAATTTCAACTGCCCCCACTTTATCCTGGCGCTGGGTCCGCCTCATCCCAGGGCCATACTTCCATACCTACAGTACCATGCCACTGCCATGTGTTGGGTGAGTGGAAAGACTACTAGCGTTAATGTAACACTGTAACGTATGGGTCCCAGTGCTAAATCCCTGCCTTTTACATCTCAATCAGGTCACTCCAGTTTATTTATACATTGTCAAGGGAGGGCGGTAGGAGGGGGAGGCACTGAGATGAATGTGGCGTTTTTTCTCTATTTAGTTAGTAAAAAGCTTTTATAATGAATTTGAAAGGCGGCACGGATCCAAGCTGCTGAAATTCCCAGTGCACTGCTAAGAGATGGAGTGAGAGCCAGAAAGGAGCAAGAGACTAAATAAATAAAATGCAATAAAACACAAATGTGGAGAGAAACCCTTCCTTACCCCCCACGCACTCCCCCTCCTCAACATATATTATTTTCTTTCTGTTTTCTGTTTTCTCTCTTCCCTCCCTCCTTCTCTCCTGTTCCCATCTCCCCCCTCTATCCCTTTCTCCTTTCCCTTCCTTACCCAGTCATTCAGTCGCACGCTATTAAACAAACAGTCTTAATATTTTGAGCTGGCTGGCAGTTTGAATTTCATCTTGTCGACGCATCTTGTTTCTCTCAAGGCTTGACTGTTTTGACATTCGCTTCGATTAAATTATAAACAAGCAGGCCTCTTGATGGCGATGGTGGAGCCACTAATTTGCCTAATTGTTTGCAGTTGTCTGGGAGGCCAGGGCCTGATCGGGCCGGCCCTGTGAGGGAAGAAGGAGTGTGTGTGTGCTTGTGTGTGTGTTGAGGGAGAAGAGTGTGTGTGTGTGTGTGTGTGTGTGTGTTGAGGGAAAGGAGGGTATGTGTGTGTGTGCATGTGTATGTGTGTCTGTGTGTGTGTATAAGTACGTGCGTGTGTGTGTGTGTGTGTGTGGGGGGGGGGGGGGGTAATTAGAGTACTAAAGACTTCCTCTGCCTGTTTACTCACCAGAGAGGCTTCAAACATACCCATTAGACCACAAATACTGATCTGGATGCACAAGGCGCGGGTGAGGAGGCTGAGGGTGAGGGCAGAGAGTGGGGTCAAAGGGGCTGCCCTAAAGGTATGGAAACCCAGCCATAGGGTAGAGGGACTGGGGTGAGGAGAGGTGTGAGATGGTTTTGGAGGTATGGAGTTTGGGCTATGACATCATAACAGTGGAAAGTGTTAGATATGGAATCATATAGTAACCAAAAAGTGTAAAAGTTTTTTTTTTTATATTTTAGATTTGAGATTCTTCAAAGTAGCCACCCTTTGCCTTGATGACAGCTTTGCACACTCTTGGCATTCTCTTAACCAGCTTCATGAGGTAGTCACCTGGAATGTATTTCAATTAACAGATGTGTCTTTGTTAAAAGATCATTTGTGGGATTTATTTCCTTCTTAATGCATTTGAGCCAATCAGTTGTGACAAGGTAGGGGTGGTATACAAAAGACAGCCCTACAGAAGATAGACCAAGTCCATATTATGGCAAGAACAGATCAAATAAGCAAAGAGGATTGACAGTCCATCATCTCTTTAAGACATGAAGGTCAGTCAATGCGAAAAATTTCAAGAACTTTGAAAGTTTCTTCAAGTGCAGTCGTAAAAACCATCAACTGTTCAGAGGAGACTTGTGAATCAGGCTTTCATGGTCGATTTGCTGCAAAGAAACCACTACTAAAGAACACCAATAATAAGAAGAGACTTGCTTGGGCCAAGAAACAGGAGCAATGGACATTAGACCGACCGGAAATCTGTTCTTTGGTCTGATGAGTCCAAATTTGAAATTCTTGGTTGGAACCGCCGCAGAGTAGGTGAATGGATGATCTCCGCATGTGTGGTTCATGTGTGGTTAGAATTCAAGGCACACTTGACCAGCATGGATACCACAGCATTCTGCAGCGATATGCCATCCCATCTGGTTTGCGCTTAGTGGGACTATCATTTGTTTTTCAACAGGACAATGATCCAACATACCTCCAGGCTGTGTAAAGGCTATTTGACCAAGAATGAGAGTGATGGAGAGCTGCATCAGATGACCTGGCCTCCACAATCACCCGACCTCAACTCAATTGAGATGGTTTGGGATCAGTTGGACTGCAGAGTGAAGGAAAAGCAGCCAACAAGTCCTCAGCATATATGGGAACTCCTTCAAGACTGTTGGAAAAGCATTCCAGGTTGAAGCTGTTTGAGAGAATGCCAAGAGTGTGCAAAACTGTCATCAAGGCAAAGGGTGGCTACTTTGAAGAATCTCAAATATAAAATACATTTAGATTTATTTAACACTTTTTTCGGTTACTACTACATGATATGTGTTATTCCATAGTTTTGATGTCTTCACTATTATTCTACATTGTAGAAAATAGTAAAAAATAAATAAAAACCCTTGAATGAGTAGGTGTGTCCAAACTTTTGACTGGTACTGTATATATACATATATATACCTATATGTATATATATTGGCTCTGATTAGTTTTTCTTGTAATGTTGACTGTTAATGTTCTAACTAATCTCATACTGGAGCTCTGACTCACCATTGGTCACCAACTGAACTGGTCCACCCATTCCATTCTAAAACTATGCCCTGAGCCACTCTTTCCCTATCCATCTCTGCCCACAATGATGTTACTTTTCATTTTTATCTCTCACCTATAGCCAGTTATCCCATGTCACATACTGTACAGCTCCATATAGTCCCTAATCACAACACGTCATTCAGACCTATGATGTAATCTGGCCCTTCACCTCACTTTTCCACTTCTAGTAGATGAGTGGAACTTGGAGTCTTGGCTTCTAGAACATTCCACAATGTGACATACTGTATTAACAGTGAGACACAAAAGGTCTTCTTATAAAGTATGGGACATTATCATAATTATATTCAGACTTCACAATTTTCATAAAGCAGAGTTCTCTGTAAATTCTGTAAGTGTGCCAGTGTCTGCCAGTTTTGTGTCCTATAACGCCCCCCCCCCCCCCTTCCATCTCTCCAGTGATACAGCCTGCCCTTGACCATTGCCCAACCAAAACATGCTCTTGAAGTATGTGAAATATTTTCATATTGAGACTTGTCGTAGAGTGTGCCAGTCTGTGTGGCAGTTATGTGCCATTGCCAACTGCCCAGCGTGGTGGGGGGCACAGGCTGTTACTGTTAGTGTGCACCGTCTCACCAAAGATGGGCCACCAGCCCACTGATGTGCTAGATGTGTGTGCGTGGATGAAAGAGTCTGTGAATGCTATCAGTGGACGTGAGTGTGCGTGTGCATGTGCGTATCTGTGAATGATATCTGCTCCTCCATCTGCAGACGGCCACTGCTACCAGGGAGACAGAGACTCAATGATATCTCCGCAGCCATCAGCCAATCAGAAGGGGGTAGAGAGAGGAGGGGGTGGGGGTAGGGGGGGTCACTCTGCACGCGCTCAGTGAGGTCTAATTGGGCGTGACAGACAGGATGGGAGGTATTGTGCTGGTACACAGGTGAGCTAATACACACCCTCCCACGCAGTGCTGGGGAAGAGCACGTACACACGGTGTGACAAACACATACACGTCCCTGTAAAATGGTTCTCACACACACAGTAATATATTTAGAATATATACCAGGCAAATCCTATCAATACATTTCAATAACAATGTCAAATCTCTGTTATGAAGATCATTACATTTGTATTACTTCCTCAGTTTATGAACTAGACAGCATAACCCTAACCTTTACCCTGAAGTCTTGCTATTCTTTATTCCTCTCCTCAAACCCCCTGATCCCCAGAGTCACCTTGGCCACAGTAGAGAGTTCATAATGTCACTTTGTTTGTCCTAATGACACACAGACTGGTAATGACTGACACACAGACTGGAACCAGGTCAAAGGTCACATGCTATCTAAACAGCAGAGTTCCCTGGAAGTTGACCCTGAAGGGTCACTCATTAATCTGGACACTACATCTCTATTCCTCTTATATCCTCTCCTCTTATATCCTCTCCTCCTCTTATATCCCTATCCTCCTCTATCATCCTTCTCCTCATCTTATATCCCTCTCCTCCTCTTATATCCTCTCCTCATCTTATATCCCTCTCCTCCTCTTACATCCTCTCCTCCTCTTATATCCTCTCCTCCTCTTATATCCTCCTCTCCTCTTATATCCTCTCCTCTTATATCCTCTCCTCTTATATCCTCTCCTCTTTTATCCTCTCCTCATCTTATATCCCTCTCCTCCTCTTATATCCTCTCCTCTTATATCCTCTCCTCCTCTTATATCCTCCTCTCCTCTTATATCCTCTCCTCTTATATCCTCTCCTCCTCTTATATCCTCCACTCCTCTTATATTCTCTCCTCTTATATCCTCTCCTCCTCTTATATCCATATCCTCCTCTTATATCCTCTCCTCCTCTTATATCCATATCCTCCTCTTATATCCTCTCCTCTTAGGAGTATGTGGTATGGCATGTGTGTTGGGAGTGTGTGGTATGGAGTGTGTGGTATGGTATGGAGTGTGTGCGTTGGGAGTGTGTGGTATGGAGTGTGTGTTATGGAGTGTATGGTATGGAGTGTGTGCATTGGGAGTGTGTGCGTTAAGAGTGTGTGGTATGGAGTGTGTGCGTTAGGAGTGTGTGGTATGTATTGTGTGCGTTAGGAGTGTGTGGTATGGAGTGTGTGCATTAGGAGTGTGTGGTATGGATTGTGTGCGTTAGGAGTGTGTGGTATGGAGTGTGTAAGTTAGGAGTGTGTGCGTTAGGAGTGTGTGGTATGGAGTGTGTGGTATGGAGTGTGTGGTATGGAGTGTGTGCTTTGGGAATGTGTGGTATGGAGTGTGTGCGTTAGGAGTGTGTGCGTTAGGAGTGTGTGTGTTAGGAGTGTGTGGTATGGAATGTGTGCATTAGGAGTGTGTGGTATGCAATGTGTGGTATGGAGTGTGTGCATTAGGAGTGTGTGGTATAGAATGTGTGGTATGGAGTGTGTGGTATGGAGTGTGTGGTATGGAGTGTGTGCATTAGGAGTGTGTGGTATAGAATGTGTGGTATGGAGTGTGTGGTATGGAGTGTGTGGTATGGAATATGTGGTATGGAGTATGTGGTATGGAGTGTGTGCATTGGGAGTGTGTGGTATGGAATGTGTGGTATGGAGTGTGTGGTATGGAATGTGTGGTATGGAGTATGTGGTATGGAATGTGTGGTATGGAATGTGTGGTATGGAGTGTGTGGTATGGAGTATGTGGTATGGAGTGTGTGCATTGGGAGTGTGTGGTATGGAGTGTGTGCTTTAGGAGTGTGTGGTATGGAGTGTGTGCTTTAGGAGTGTGTGGTATGGAGTGTGTGGTATGGAGTGTGTGGTATGGAGTGTGTGGTATAGAGTGTGTGGTATGGAGTGTGTGCTTTAGGAGTGTGTGGTATGGAGTGTGTGGTATGGAGTGTGTGGTATGGAGTGTGTGGTATGGAGTATGTGGTATGGAGTGTGTGCATTGGGAGTGTGTGGTATGGAGTGTGTGCTTTAGGAGTGTGTGGTATGGAGTGTGTGCTTTAGGAGTGTGTGGTATGGAGTGTGTGGTATGGAGTGTGTGGTATAGAGTGTGTGGTACTGTACAGCAGCTCCATCAGCTGTTAAACTGTTTCATCCCTAGAAGCCCATCATGTGACAGATTGTGCTGATGAATATTGAATACAGTGTGTGCATGCTGCATGCCCATGTTAATGCGCATATGCATTTCTGTGTGTTCTGGGTGGGTGGGGTAAGGGTGTTGATGTGCTGAGTTGGCGGGCCTTGGCCAAGCAGCAGAAGCTCCTTCACCTAATTGATTGATGAGTTGATTTGTTGACAGAGAGAGAGTATAGGTAGAGAGAGAAGAAGAGAAAGAGAGTACAGGTAGAGAGAGAAGAAGAGAAAGAGAGTACAGGTAGAGAGAGAAGAAGAGAGAGAGTACAGGTAGAGAGAAGAAGAAGAGAAAGAGAGTACATGTAGAGAGAGAAGAAGAGAGAGAGAGAGTACAGGTAGAGAGAGAAGAAGAGAGAGAGAGAGTACAGGTAGAGAGAGAAGAAGAGAAAGAGAGTACAGGTAGAGAGAGAAGAAGAGAAAGAGAGTACAGGTAGAGAGAGAAGAAGAGAAAGAGAGTACAGGTAGAGAGAGAAGATGAGAGTGAGAGTACAGGTAGAGAGAGAAGAAGAGAAAGAGAGTACAGGTAGAGAGAGAAGAAGAGAGAGAGAGTATAGGTAGAGAGAGAAGAAGAGAAAGAGAGTACAGGTAGAGAGAGAAGAAGAGAAAGAGAGTACAGGTAGAGAGATAAGAAGAGAAAGAGAGTACAGGTAGAGAGAGAAGAAGAGAAAGAGAGTACAGGTAGAGAGAGAAGAAGAGAGAGAGAGTACAGGTAGAGAGAGAAGAAGAGAAAGAGAGTACAGGTAGAGAGAGAAGAAGAGAAAGAGAGTACAGGTAGAGAGAGAAGAAGAGAGAGGGAGTACAGGTAGAGAGAGAAGAAGAGAAAGAGAGTACAGGTAGAGAGAGAAGAAGAGAAAGAGAGTACAGGTAGAGAGAGAAGAAGAGAGAGAGAGTACAGGTAGAGAGAGAAGAAGAGAGAGAGAGTACAGGTAGAGAGAGAAGAAGAGAAAGAGAGTACAGGTAGAGTGAGAAGAAGAGAGAGAGAGTACAGGTAGAGAGAAGAAGAGAGAGAGTACAGGTAGAGAGAGAAGAAGAGAGAGAGTACATGTAGAGAGAGAAGAAGAGAAAGAGAGTACAGGTAGAGAGAGAAGAAGAGAGAGGGAGTACAGGTAGAGAGAGAAGAAGAGAGAGAGTACAGGTAGAGAGAGAGAAGAAGATAAAGACAGTACAGATAGAGAGAGAAGATGAGAGTGAGAGTACAGGTAGAGAGAGAAGAAGAGAAAGAGAGTACAGGTAGAGAGAGAAGAAGAGAAAGAGAGTACAGGTAGAGAGAGAAGAAGAGAAAGAGAGTACAGGTAGAGAGAGAATAAGAGAAAGAGAGTACAGGTAGAGAGAGAATAAGAGAAAGAGAGTACAGGTAGAGAGAGAAGAAGAGAAAGAGAGTACAGGTAGAGAGAGAAGAAGAGAGAGAGTACAGGTAGAGAGAGAAGAAGAAGAGAGAGAGTACAGGTAGAGAGAGAAGAAGAGAGAGAGTACAGGTAGAGAGAAGAAGAAGAGAAAGAGAGTACAGGTAGAGAGAGAAGAAGAGAAAGAGAGTACAGGTAGAGAGAGAAGATGAGCGAGAGAGTACAGGTAGAGAGAGAAGAAGAGAGAGAGAGTACAGGTAGAGAGAGAAGAAGAAGAGAGAGAGTACAGGTAGAGAGAGAAGAGGAGAGAGAGTACAGGTAGAGAGAGAAGATGAGAAAGAGAGTACAGGTAGAGAGAGAAGAAGAGAAAGAGAGTACAGGTAGAGAGATAAGAAGAGAGAGTACAGGTAGAGAGAGAAGAAGATAAAGAGAGTACAGGTAGAGAGAGAAGAAGAGAAAGATAGTACAGGTAGAGAGAGAAGAAGAGAGAGAGAGAGTACAGGTAGAGAGAGAAGAAGAGAAAGAGAGTACAGGTAGAGAGAGAATAAGAGAAAGAGAGTACAGGTAGAGAGAGAAGAAGAAGAGAGAGAGTACATGTAGAGAGAGAAGAAGAGAAAGAGAGTACAGGTAGAGAGAGAAGAAGAAGAGAGAGAGTACATGTAGAGAGAGAAGAAGAGAAAGAGAGTACAGGTAGAGAGAGAAGAAGAGAAAGAGAGTACAGGTAGAGAGAGAAGAAGAGAAAGAGAGTACATGTAGAGAGAGAAGAAGAGAAAGAGAGTACAGGTAGAGAGAGAAGATGAGAGGGAGAGTACAGGTAGAGAGAGAAGATGAGAAAGAGAGTACAGGTAGAGAGATAAGAAGAGAAAGAGAGTACATGTAGAGAGAGAAGAAGAGAAAGAGAGTACAGGTAGAGAGAGAAGAAGAGAGAGGGAGTACAGGTAGAGAGAGAAGAAGAGAAAGATAGTACAGGTAGAGAGAGAAGAAGAGAAAGAGAGTACAGGTAGAGAGAGAAGAAGAGAAAGAGAGTACAGGTAGAGAGATAAGAAGAGAAAGAGAGTACAGGTAGAGAGAGAAGAAGAGAGAGGGAGTACAGGTAGAGAGAGAAGAAGAGAAAGAGAGTACAGGTAGAGAGGGAAGAAGAGAGAGGGAGTACAGGTAGAGAGAGAAGAAGAGAAAGAGAGTACAGGTAGAGAGAGAAGAAGAGAAAGAGAGTACAGGTAGAGAGAGAAGAAGAGAAAGAGAGTACAGGTAGAGAGATAAGAAGAGAAAGAGAGTACAGGTAGAGAGAGAAGAAGAGAGAGGGAGTACAGGTAGAGAGAAGAAGAAGAGAAAGAGAGTACAGGTAGAGAGAGAAGAAGAGAAAGAGAGTACAGGTAGAGAGAGAAGAAGAGAGAGAGTACATGTAGAGAGAGAAGAAGAGAAAGAGTACAGGTAGAGAGAGAAGAAGAAGAGAGAGAGTACAGGTAGAGAGAGAAGAAGAGAGAGTACAGGTAGAGAGAGAAGAAGAGAAAGAGAGTACATGTAGAGAGAGAAGAGGAGAGAGAGTACAGGTAGAGAGAGAAGATGAGAAAGAGAGTACAGGTAGAGAGATAAGAAGAGAAAGAGAGTACATGTAGAGAGAGAAGAAGAGAAAGAGAGTACAGGTAGAGAGAGAAGAAGAGAGAGGGAGTACAGGTAGAGAGAGAAGAAGAGAAAGAGAGTACAGGTAGAGAGAGAAGAAGAGAGAGAGTACAGGTAGAGAGAGAAGAAGAGAAAGAGAGTACATGTAGAGAGAGAAGAAGAGAAAGAGAGTACAGGTAGAGAGAGAAGAAGAGAGAGGGAGTACAGGTAGAGAGAGAAGAAGAGAAAGAGAGTACAGGTAGAGAGAGAAGAAGAGAAAGAGAGTACAGGTAGAGAGAGAAGAAGAGAAAGAGAGTACAGGTAGAGAGAGAAGAAGAGAAAGAGAGTACAGGTAGAGAGAGAAGAAGAGAGAGAGAGTACAGGTAGAGAGAGAAGAAGAGAGAGAGTACAGGTAGAGAGAGAAGATGAGAGAGAGAGTACAGGTAGAGAGAGAATAAGAGAGAGAGAGTACAGGTAGAGAGAGAAGAAGAGAGAGAGTACAGGTAGAGAGAGAAGATGAGAGAGAGAGTACAGGTAGAGAGAGAAGAGAAAGAGAGTACAGGTATGTTCAACAACATAGCCCCTGATCTGCATATTATCTGTCATTTGTACTATGCTGACCTGCTCTGGTGCTGATCTGCTCTGGTGCTGACCTGCTCTGGTGCAGACCTGCTCTGGTGTTGACCTGCTCTGGTGCTGACCTGCTCTGGTGCTGACCTGCTCTGGTGCAGACCTGCTCTGGTGCAGACCTGCTCTGGTGCTGACCTGCTCTGGTGCTGACCTGCTCTGGTGCAGACCTGCTCTGGTGCTCTGACATCCTCAGCCCTGTTCTCAGCATTCTATGAGTGTGCATGCGTGCATGGTTGCGTGTGTGTGAAGGGATGTCCTGTGAAGCCCTTTCCCAGCATCGTGCCACGCTGTCAGGAGACATCAGAGGAGGGCAGGGCTAAAGCTGAGAGAGGGTCACCACCACCCTAAGGCACCCCTCACCTACACACCTGCTCCTCACCGCCGCCACCACATCCCATGGCCTGGGGCGAGAGCGGACATCCAGGGGGGCACTGAAGGCATCTCACAGCCTCCCTCCATCCCTCCGCCATTTGTTAACCTTCAATCGGGACAATTTACCACTCTCTCCTTTAATCCGACGCTACAGTTCTTACTAATTCCCTTTCACAATCTAAGTCAGGCAAATTGTACATTCAGAACTTTGACAATACCACTGATAGTGTGGAAATATTTATTAGTATTTGAACCCTAAAGTCATTCTCTTTCTTTAGATTATTAGGATCCTTTCTTCAGATTTATTTGGAATGAATGATCCTTTTCAGTGTACAGTAGATGTGTGCTACTATTTCAACTGAAGTGGTTGCTAGGTCTTGTCATGGATGAAGTCATTACATTTCCTCTCCTCATGTATCTTTAATAGCACAGTAGAGATGAGTTATTCCAGGATTTAAAGAGATGTGGTGGGTGTGATATATTTTTAATTGTAGCATCTGTTAGTCTTCTTCTATTGGAGATTGTGGCTGCAAAGATGGTGATAGGATTAGACAAATCAAAGGCAACTCAACCACAGCCTCCTTCTTTAATCGACAGTAAATCTGAACACTTACATAATTAAATTAAAGAAAGAATCTTCCCTTCTTCATCAGACTTGACATGAGTCATTTGAGTCATGTCGAATAAATTCTTCAAAAATGATTTTAAAAATACATCGTTTTTTTTATCCTGTTCTCTCCCTGAACACTGTTTGATAAACGTGTTCTCAGTGATGGAAGAAGTACCTAATGGTCATACTTTAGTAAAAGTAAAGATACCTTCATTGAAAATGACTCAAGTAAAAGTAAAAGTCACCCAGTAAAATACTACTTGAGTAAAAGTCAAAGTATTTGGTTTTAAATATACTTAAGTATCAAAAGTAAAAGTATAAATCATTTCAAATTCCTTATATTAAGCAAACCAGACAGCACCATTTTCATGTTTTTCAAATGTACCATTAGCCAGGGGCACACTCCAGCACTCAGACATCATTTACAAACGAACCATTTGTGTTTAGTGAGTCCGCCGGATCAGAGTAAGGATGAGCAGGGATGTTCTCTTGATAACTGTAAGTGTGTGAATTGGACCATATTCCTGTCCTACTAAGGATTCAAAATGTGATGAGTACTTTTGGGTGTCATGGAAAATGTATGGAGTGAAAAGTACATTCTTTTCTTTATAAATGTAGTGGAGTAAAAGTACAGATACCCCCAAAAACTACTTAAGTAGTACTTTAAAGTATGTTTACTTAAGTACTTTACAACACTGAGTATTCTTGTGTAGGTTCTGTTGAAAACCGTCTTCATTTAGACTCGAGACCAAGAAAGCAGACTCCAATCATCAAACAGAGACAATAGCACATCATTCATTTCTAAATTCTTCTCAGCAAGGACAGAAACGGACAGAACAGTACAGTACAGTAATGTAATGATTGTTGTAGTATTGCTATCCCATCCCTGCCTCTAGTCCCCTGTCACCTGTCTATGGGACCCATGGTCTTTGTTCAACAGTGCATTAGAGCTGATGTACTCCAGCACACAGCACGCTAACAGCTGTCCTGCTGCTGCAGAGCAAGGCCCCATGGGACAGGCCTCCGTGACGGATAACATTTCCCTCAGTCCCTCACTTGTTCACACTGACATGATGAAGATTGATTCACTGACAAGAATGAGAGATGCTCTATCTGTGGTAAATAGAATCTACCTAGTCTAGAGCCAGGACAACGATTGGACTCGAAATCGATGTACTTTCTGTGGAATTCAAAAGTCTTCCAAATCCTCATCAATGCTGTGTGTGTGTGTGTGTGTGTGTGTGTGTGTGTGTGTGTGTGTGTGTGTGTGTGTGTGTGTGTGTGTGTGTGTGTGTGTGTGTGTGTGTGTGTGTGTGTGTGTGTGTGTGTGTGTGATACTGTGCACACATGCGTGTTTCTGTCTGTATGTCAGTGGGAGATCACAGGTGTGTGAGCCATCTCCACAGAGAGCCGCTGCATTGTGGGTAATAACGGTTAGCGCAACACCTGCGCCCCCTCTCATCCTCATCCCCCCCCCCCCGCCCCTCCTCACCTCTAATGGCATCTAATCACACCCTCAAAATACCCTAATACTGAGCAGCGGTGCCCTCACAGCTGCCTGAGGGTCCCTGGGCACACAGAGCCTGTCAATCTCACTGCCCAGACCCTGGCTCCAAGTGTCTCTCACTCGTACTTTATTATCAGGCTTGCTGGTTGACCTAGGCCTATGGTTCTTGTTCCACATGTAGAACTTTAAGGGAGTGGAACAATTTTAAAAGCTATGGAAAGCGTTGTTTGCCAAAATTAGACTACTAGAGTCCAAAGTTGACATATCTCCCCCCCTCCTGTCACTACTAATCCTAAACACCCCCACATACAGCCCTACAGACCGCTTGGGCTTTTCTACACAACCCAACATGGTATCTAAACCTCTCAGTCTGAAACAATGATGCTGTTTATGGTGTCCACTAGAAACCACGGCCACATGGGCCCCTAATGCTTCCTGACATGCAGTTCTCTGTGGTTGGCTAATTATAAACAGAAAATATTTACTGTGTTAGAGGAGACCCTAGCTTAATTTCCACACCCCGGTTCAACCCTAACCTGGTTGTTGCTGACCGGTAGTGTTGTGCTTCCAGGAACCAGGTGGACACCATCCTATCCAGGGTCTCAGTCAGACAGAACTCATTAGTTTGGGGGAGGTAGGGAGAGAGGTGGAGAGAGAACGCAGTCCTCCTCCTCAGCCCGCAGCCAGCTTAGAGAGAGCAGAGTACTATACAGCAGAACAGAACCACAGATCTCTGGGTGGTCTGACCACCATGCTGTGACACTCCTGTCTCCCCATTCCCCAAACAGCCCTAACTCTAATCCAAAAGGCTGAGGGATACTTATCACTGACAAATCCTGTGAGGCTTGCGACGGTTTCACTCCGACACCCCTAAAGCTCTCTACCCCACTGCCATCGCCGATCCCCTCCATTGCGATGTAAATCCCCTGGCTAATGACAACCAGCTCCAGGACCTGCGGCACAAAGGGTTAAAGCCTGCCAATTGAGCGAATAATGAGTTCAATTAGGAGATTGGGGGGCTGGCGCTGAATGAAAACCAGAGGAACCCAGAGGACAGATAGACAGCACTGCAGAGCTTGGGAGAGGAATGACAGAGGGGAGGGGGGAGGGTGAGGAGAGGACAGGGGAGGACAAGGAGGCACAGGGGTGAGGGGTGGGAGGTGGCTAGGGGCCAGCTATGGGAGGGACAGGGAGGGGAATAGAGAAGAGGAGAAAGAGAGAAGAGGGGGAGAAGATATTGCCTGAGAGGAGGAGGGGTACTGCAGGTGGTGAGAGTCCTAGGGTTCGAGAATCCTGAGGTGGCTGAACGCTGGAGGTCTGGAATATGGGCAGGAGTGATAACTTGGAACACGCAGTCTGAACAGGGTTATTAGTGGAGAAAATGCTAGCGATCACCTTAGTCAGTACTGCTCATATTCAGTCCAAGTTGGTGGCTACTTAAAGCCTCATATCTGTCACGTTACATAATGGTCATTATGGTCTCCACTAGTCAGGGGGTTTCTTCTGATAAATGTGGTTTATTAAAAAGAGAGCCTGAGCCTGAACCATAAAGTGTCTGCCAATCTAGAGGGAGCTGGCGACAGAGATTGTTTGTAATTCGGCTTTGGAACACCCATGGTGTATTCCTAAGAAACGTAACTGTTTTCTAAGAAGCATTTCTGTACAGAATAAACAAGGAAAGTTACATTGTCATCAGCGACGGACTGTTTCCAGTCAATTCCACCCCAAAACGGTCTCATGGGTCGTTTTTTTCTCAGATCCTGGTTTGCTTTGATTGTCGTTATGTACAAATAACACAGTATTTGATTCCTGTGGCCATACCATGGCTTTCCCAAACTCCTCACATCCCCACTTCCTCTCCACCCCAGACCTCATCTAGCCTTTTATAGACAACATAGCATTGTTTAGTTATAAAGGCAGAGTACTCTCAAATACTAGCTTTGAAGATCAGACATAATATTATTTAATGCAATACCAAGAATGGACATAAACTATGGACCTCATGTAGATACATACAGTTGAATTCGGAAGTTTACATACACCTTAGCCAAATACATTTAAACTCAGTTTTTCACAATTCCTGTGAATCCTCCAACATTCCCTGTCTTAGGTCATTTAGGATCACCACTTTATTTTGAGAATGTGAAATGTCAGAAGTATAGTAGAGAGAATGATTTATTTCAGCTTTTATTTCTTTCATCACATTCCCAGTGGGTCAGAAGTTTACATACACTCAATTAGTATTTGTTAGCATTGCCTTTAAATTGTTTAACTTGGGTCAAACGTTTCAGGTAGCCTTCCACAAGCTTCCCACAATAAGTTGGGTGAATTTTGGCCCATTCCTGACAGAGCTGGTCTAACTGAGTCGGTTTTGTAGGCCTCCTTGATCGCACACGCTTTTTCAGTTCTGCCCACACATTTTCTATGGCTTTGTGATGGCCACTCGAATACCTTGACTTTGTTGTCCTTAAGCCATTTTGCCACAACTGTGGAAGTATGCTTAGGGTCATTGTCCATTTGGAAGACCCATTTGCTTCAATATATCCACATAATTTCCCTCTTCATGATGCCATCTATTTTGTCCCTCCTGCAGCGAAGCACCCCCACAACATGATGCTGCCACCCCCATGCTTCACTGTTGTGATGGTGTTCTTCGGCTTGCAAGCCTTTTTTCTCCAAACATAACAATGGTCATTATGGCCAAACAGTTCTATTTCTGTTTCATCAGACCAGAGGACATTTCTCCAAAAAGTACGATCTTTGTCCCCATGTGCAGTTGCAAACCGTAGTCTGGCTTTTTTATGGCGATTTTGGAGCAGTGGCTTCTTCCTTGCTGAGCGGCCTTTCAGGTTACGTCGATATAGGACTCGTTTTACTGTGGATATAGATACTTTTGTACCTGTTTTCTCCAGCATCTTCAGAAGGTCCTTAGCTGTTGTTATGGGATTGATTTGCACTTTTCGCACCAAAGTACGTTCATCTCTAAGAGACAGAACGTGTCTCCTTCTAGAGCGGTATGACGGCTGCGTGGTCCCATGGTGTTTATACTTGCGTGCTATTGCTTGTACAGATGAACGTGGTACCTTCAGGTGTTTGGAAATTTCTCCCAAGGTTGAACCAGACTTGTGGAGGTTGTACATGCTCAAAACACAAACCGTAGTCTGGCTCAAAACACAAACCGTAGTCTGGCTCAAAACACAAACCAACAAAACAATAGTCTTCTTTTCATTGGATGCATTTTATTTAAACAACGACAGCAATTTGAAAAATCAAATATCAACCGAACAAACAAAAGAAAACATAAGAGCCTTAACATTAATGCACATATGTTACACGTTCTAATTATCACTTAGTGATAACTGGTATGATTAAACAGGAAATGCAAAAAGTACCAAACAGAAATCCTGATTCACATTGTTGGCAATGATGAAGTTGATGAAGGAAAAGAATGATAGCTGCAGAACTGATCATTTGAATGAGAACTATTAGTGACCCGTCTGAATGCATTTCAGAAAGGTTAAGTAGAACATTGTGCTTAGTCAAAAGGTACAGCAAGAAAACAAAACTCAAATCAATGCCCTTTCCCCATCCCACACAAAACAACAATAACAACAACAACAGCGATCTGAATTCTGTAAAGTTGTGGCGATGTCAAAGCTGACTGAATCAAACTGCAACCAAATGGAAGATCCATCACAGCATGCTATCAGGAAGTGGGTCTATTCATGAGTGTGAATGTACTGTGTGTGCAGTAAGTGATTGTGTGTTTGTCTTTTCCTGATTGAGTGTTCTGATGGCAGCATCACACAGAGAACAAGTGTCCCTCTAGCCCTGCCTGCCCAGCCATAGAGGATGGGCGTCAGTATCAGGCCCAATTACACAGCGTGAGTTGTTATTGTCCTCTGTCAGGAGGAGGACAGTAAGAGAGAGAAAAAGAACGAGAAGAAGAAAGAGAGATTGGAACATGACCTTGACCGTTCAGCTCATCAGGAACATTGGGCTTCTATTGTTAGTCAAGCGTCTCTCTGATGACTATATGACGGAGCTGGAGAAGGAGAGAGGGAGTGGAATACACACGTACACATGCACTCACACAATGTGTTTGCCCACCCCCTGTGGCAGGTTAAACACAAGACTCTGGCTACCCCCCCTCCTCTCTCATCAGAGCCGGGACTCATTAGTGTAACGTTGTGTGTGTGTACGCATGTCTGCTTGTCTGCTTGTCTGAGTCCGTGTGTATGTGTGTGTGTGTCTGCGTGCGTGCGTGTGTATGGCAGGCCTGCCAGTAATGACAGGGGTGGGGCAGTAGCTTTGACTGACAGGTATAAGTATGGTGTGGTTGGGTATAGCCCACTGAGTAATCACAATAACCCTGCAGGTGATCTACTTTACTTTACTCACTCACACAAAGACCACCTGGGTCTGGGATAGCTGCTAATAGCTCCTGATTGAAGCTCCAATCAAACAGCACAGATCCAAATGTTCTCACTGGTTTACGGGACAAAATGGGACTGAAAGACACAAATGGGCGAGAGGTCTAACAAAACCTGAGGGTGTGTGGAAGAGCTGGGCAAGTAACGCACTGGCAACATGCACATAGACTGCAGTGGCGGTCGGGGCCGTTTAAGAGCAGGGAGGACAATTTTCTTTAGGAGCATGTTCTTATATCTATTACAGCATATTGGATGACTGTCATTCATATTCCCTTAGCCAGTTCAATGTAAAATCAATAGGTTTAGGCTGCTACATGATACTCAAAGTTTACAATGTTGGTGCACACATGTCGAGAGAAAGATTTGAGGTGACAGACAGTGACACATTGACACATTCAATACCCCCTTGCACACTCTTGTCTGTATCTAACTGATCTATGGTGCAATCATTAGTCCAACAATTGCAAACGATAGTTTATTTTGAACAAATTCAGGTATGTTTATCCCCGCTTCATTCCGTTTGCTTCTGTTTACGAAACGTTTTTCAACAGAATCGGCGGAATGAATACACCCCTGATCACACGTAAACACAGTGCACTTTCATAACAGCCACGTTGTATTCCTTCTCGCATCTACGCTCTTTCCTCCTCTCAGTTAGGGTGCAGGCCAGGCAGCAGGCTGTTAGCCAGCATGCCAGATTAGTGGAGTCTGCACAGTCATTTCAGCTATCCCAGTGAGGCTGTCTGTGCCTGTGCCTCGATCTAGGTTGGGCAAAACGAAACATGGCAGTGTTCACCTTAGCAATCTCACTGGAATAAAGACCTTCATTCCTGTCATTATTGAAAGAGATTGTGATATCTCACATCTCAAAATAGGGATACTTAATGTTAGATCCCTCACTTCCAAGGCAGTCATAGTCAATGAATGAATCATTGATCATAACGTTGATGTGATTGACCTGACTGAAAAATGGCTCAAGCCTGATGAATTTACTGTGTTGAATTTGGCCTGTCCTCCTGCTTACACTAGTGACCATATCCCCCGCGCATCCCGCAAAGGCGTAGGTGTTGATGAAGTGTATATAAATTTAAAAAATACCATGTTTTTATCTTTTGAGCTTCTAGTCATGAAATCTATGCAGCTCAATCACTACTCAATCACTTTTTATAGCTACTGTTACAGGCCTCCTGGGCCGTATACAGCGTTCCTCACTGAGTTCAGACTTGTAGTCATGGCAGATAATATTCAACAACAAAAATTCATGGAAAAGTCCACAGACCCACTCCAAAAGGCTTTCAGAGCCATCATCAACTCAGTGGGTTTTGTCCAACATGTCTCCGGACCTACACTACTGTTCAAATGTTTTGGGTCACTTAGAAATGTCCTTGTTTTTGAAAGAAAATCACAGTTTTTGTCCATTAAAATAACATCAAATTGAAATACAGTGTAGACATAGTTAATGTTGTAAATGACTATTTGCAATTCTGTTAGCATAGTTGAAAACTGTTGTCTTGATAAAACTGGCATTCTTTAGACTAGTTGAATATCTGGAGCATCAGCATTTGTGGGTTCGATTACAGGCTCAAAATGGCCAGAAAAAAATATTGTCTTCTAAAACTAGTCAGTCTATTCTTGTTCTGAGAAATGAATGCTATTCCATGCGAGAAATTGCCAAGAAACTGATGATCTCATACAATGCTGTGTACTACTCCATTCACAGAACAGCACAAACTGGCTCTAACCAGAATAGAAAGAGGAGTGGGAGGCCCAGGTGCACAACTGAGCAAGAGGACAAGTATAATATTGTCTAGTTTAAGAAACAGACGCCTCACAAGTCCTCAACTGGCAGCTTCATTAAATAGTACCCGCAAAACTCCAGTCTCAACATCAACAGTGAAGAGGTGATTCCTGGATGCTGGCCTTGTAGGAAGAGATGCAAAGAAAATGCCATATCTCAGACTGGCCAATAAAAATAAAAGATTAAGATGGGCAAAAGAACACTGGACAGAGGAACTCTGCTTAGAAGGCCAGCATCCTGGAGTCGCTTCTTCACTGTTGACGTTGAGACTGGTATTTTGCGGGTACTGGTGTTTTGCGGATACTGGTGATGTCATTGGGAAACACAATGTCAACTTTCACTTTTACAGCCCCAAAATTGCCTGTGTTTCAGTCCTAAGTAGGTGGACTTTTAAACAGAGATGATAATTCTAGGTCCCAAGAAACAAAGAGATGTACTTTTGGATTTCACTATTGATCTTGATGGTTGTACAGTTGTCTCAAATAAAACTGTGAAGGACCTCTGCATTAATCTGGACCTTGATCTCTCTTTTGATGAAACTATCAAGAATATTCCATCTTTGTAACATTACAAAAATCTGAACCTTTTTGTCCAAAAATTCTGCAGATAAGCTAATCCATGCTTTTGTCAATTCTAAATCAGACTACTTCAATGCTCTACTCTCCAGCTACCCAGATAAGCACCAAATAAACTTCAGTTAGTGTTAAACATGGCTGCAAGAATCTTGACTAGAATAAAAAAAACGTTAGCATATTACTCCGGTACAAGCCTCTCTACACTGGCTTCCTGTTAAGGCTAAGGCTGATTTCAAGGTTTAAGTGCTAACCTACTAAGCATTACATGGACTTGCTCCTACCTATCTCTCCGATTTGGTCCTGCTGTACATACCTTACAAGACGCAGGCCTCCTTATTGTCCCTAGAATTTCTAAACAAACAGCTGGAGGCAAGGCTTTCTCCTATAGAGCTATTTTTTATGGAATGGTCTCCCTATCCATGTGAGAGTTGAAGACTCAGTCTCAACCTTTAAGTTATTACTAAAGGTTAATCTCTTCAGTAGGTCCTATAATTGAGTCACGTGGGCTGAGACACTGGCTTACTAGTGTTCGTTCCTCTAATTCTCTCTCCCTCTCCTCCCAGAGGACCGTGCCTCAGGACTACTTGGCCTGATGACTCCTGGCTGACCACAGTCCAGCTGGTCGTGCTGCTAGTCCAGTTTCAACTGTTCTGCCTGCTGCTATGACCTGTTCACCGGACATGCTACCTTGTCCCGGACCTGCTGTTTTTTGACTCTCCCTCTCTCGCTACCACACCTGCTGTCTCGACCTCTGAATGCTCAGCTATGAAAAGCCAACTGACATTTACTCCTGAGATACTGACCTGTTGCACCGTCTACAACCACCGTGATTGTTATTTGACCCTGCTGGTCATCTATGAACATTTGAACATCTTGAAGAACAATCTGGCCTTGATGGCCATGTACTCTTATAATCTCCACCAGGCACAGCCAGAAGAGGACTGGCCACCACTCATAGCCTGGTTCCTCTCTAGGTTTCTTCCTTGGCTCCTGCCTTTCTAGGGAGTTGTTTTATAGCTTCTACATCTGCATTGCTTGCTGTTTGGGGTTTTAGGCTGGGTTTCTGTTTAAGCACTTTGTGACATCTGCTGATGTAAAAAGGGCTTTATGAATACATTTGATTTGATTTGACCACATTTTGCTTCGCTTGTGAACTTCAAAATACAACACATCAGCTGTCTGTGACCAGGTGAAAAACCCTTTCCAAGCCAAACTATATCATAACCGCTAACAGCTACACACAGTCTACATCGTTGTCATCATATTATCTAAACTAATGTCTTAGTCAACATAACTAATAGAACTAATGCATTAGGAATGCCGCTACAATCATGCAGTACAGTACAGTACAGCACAGCACAGCACAGCACAGCACAGTACAGTACAGTCAGTACAGTCAGTAAGCAGTTTAGCAGTTACACTGGTGGTGGCAATACATTTCTAAAACCAAAAGCTTACCTTGACCTTGAGTTCCAGTGTTGGATAGTCATAGCCAGCTAGCGAACCTACTGTAGCATCCCTCTGTTTGAGCCGGGTGCTTGATTATTTGAAAGTGAAAAAAATGACAAAATGTATTTTGCTCCCTCTTTCTCTCTCTCCTCCTTCAAAACTGTTCAACTATTGTCTTTCTCTCTCTTCGAGTCAACTACTCACCACATTTTGCTGTAGTTTATGCTTTTATTACTATATTTATTCTCTGATCCTTTGATTGGGTGGACAACATGTCAGTTCATGCTATAAGAGCTCTGATAGGTTGGAGGACGTAGTCTAGAAGTTGTCAAAATTACTGTGTAAGTCTATGGAAGGGGGTGAGCACCATGAGCCTCCTAGTTTTTGTATTGAAGTCGATGTACCTAGAGGAGGACTGACGCTAACTGTCCTCTGGCTACACCATGGTGCTACCCTACAGAGTGCTGTGAGGCTACTGTAGGCCTTCATTCCAAAACAGTGTGTTTTAATAAATTATTTGGTGACATGAATATATTTAGTATAGTTATATCTAAAAAGGATAACTTTTTAAATGTTTCACTATTCTTATTTTTATTAAATTCACTGAGGATGGTTCTCCCCTTCCTCCTCTGAGGAGCCTCCACTGATAGGATTGGGTATTCAGTGACACTAAACTAAATATGAATGCTTATATTCCATATTTCTCATTCCTAATGAACATGGCCCTGGTCCGAGGCTGGTCTGTGTGACTGGTGTCTGGGGAGCAGTCAGTCACTCAGGGCTGAGTGTGCAGGGCCACTGAGCCATAGTAGCCCCTCATGGGACAGGGAGAGAGCTGCACTGAGTCTGAGAGCACAGCCAACCAGCTAGCTACCCAGCCAGCAAGTCAGCCAGCAGCGTTTCCATGTGAATTACTGTCACTGCAATGCCTCTTATTAGAAACCTCAGCCATGAGGGTTTAGGGAGGCCTCTAATTGATTGGCTTGGAGAAATGCAGGGCTAGCCACAGTTGCTCTGTGAGTGTGTTTGTGTGTGTGTAAGGGGGGGTGAGTGTGTATGTGTGTGTGTGGTGTGTGTGTGTGTGTGTGTGTGCGTGTGTGGGGGGAGGTGTGTGTGTGTGTGTGTGTGTGTGTGTGTGTGTGTGCGTGTGCGTGTGTGTGTGTTGGAGGTGTAAGCGTGTGTGTGTGCGTGTGTGCGTGTGTGTGTGTGTGTGTGTGTGTGTGTGTGTGTGTGTGTGTGTGTGTTTGAGTTGAGTATGAAGTTGAGTTTGAAGCGCTCCACATGACTGGGAAGGGATTGCTGTTGTTAACCACTATCTGGATGTGACTGTGTCTATGGGGTGGCTCTCACTGTATGACATGACATTGGATATGCAGACACATGATTTAACGCTGAAAATTAAAGATTGACAGAATCATAGAGATAAAACACAATGTATTGATGATTGATAAGAGTACAAGGCATGTCATCTTAGTAGCAGCTGCCTAGACAGCCAGATACCTCATGGTTCCTCTGTAACTTTGACTGTGTCCCACATGGCACCCTATTCTCCATATAGTGCACTACGTTTTTCCAGGGTCTGGTCAAAAGTAGTGCACTTCATGTACATTGGGAATAGGGTGTCTTTTGGGAAGCATACTTTGACACAAGTACCCACATTCAGATATGGGTTTAACAAACAAGCCTGCCATGTTTTCCAATAGCTCAAAGAAGTTAGATTGTCACCATCTGCAGCAAAAGCACAGTTTATTCGTTGTTTCGTTTCATTTTTGGATTTGACTCCCGTTTCTGCCCAAGTCTTTCTTTCTTTGGAACAATTCATCGAAGTTTTTACATAACAGGACACTTTCTTCTTTTGGCAGTGTGTGTTTCTCATGTCTCAAAAACGTCTCTCGTTACCAAAACAACCACAGTGCTCGCAAAGCCAATATTAAAGCCATGAAAATAGAACCAAAAATAAACAGCGATGACAGCAATAACAACCGTAATAACAACAATAATAACAATAATGATAATAATAATCATGGATAAAGATAGCAATAAATAGGGTGGAGGAGTTAAGTGCGGGTAGGTGTGGTGGAACGGCACACTGTAGGCACCAATTATAGAGAGAGAGAAAGAGGGAAGGGACGAGGGATGGGGAACGAGAGAGGAAGAGTGAAGTGGTGGGCTACCGCACATAAAGTGACTGATTGTTTGGTTGCTGAATCTCCGTTCTGTTGTGTCCCTCCCTGTTTCTCTCCACATAGGTCGAGGGAGGGTAGGCAGGGGTACAGTCCAGAGTAACTGTAGCCTTGAGTGTCCTTTCACACCGCTGGGTCTTCATGTCCTCACAAGGCTGTCCTCTGTCTCTCTTATGTCCGCATAAACCACGATAGGTTTACCTACTAGTGTCCTTGTAAACCACAGTACCCACAAAGGAGTAAAGAGGGGGAGACTGGGCTGAGGCATGACTGGAGGAGATAGGGAGAGACTGTGGTGGACATACAAACGTTGTTAGTGTGGGATAAGTGCTGGAGAGATGAGAATAATCCATATTTGATGTAGGGAGTTAGGTAGGGTGTGGTTGCTCCATTGAGGGATGGCGACAGGAGTGGGTTGGTTGGGAGTGGCGATTCCAACTTTAAAAAGACCATAAAGCTCAATTGTGGACTTTGACAAACCATATTTGTTTATCATTGGTTCTTACCTCCACCCAAAACCCACCTGCCATGCAGCCACCCACCCACACAACCTGCCACCACTGTCAAAGACCAAAGACTAGAGGAGTCCTGTCATGGAGGGGTGGAGAGGGGGAGGAGGTGATGGAAAGCCACAGCCGCCCTAAAAACTCCTTAGCCAGCTAGTGATGAGCTGTACATCTGGAGTCTGCATATGGAACCAAGGGACCATGGGATAGTAGAGGTCTGAGCAGGCCCCCAGTATTCAGTCTATGAGTGTCAGTTAGGGGCCTGACCCAAGACCCAACATCGAAATAAGGACAAGTGTTCTCTATGTGGGTGTGGTTGAAACATTAGAGAGAGCAGTCATTGGACAGAGCAGATGAGAGCCCACCCTCTTGGGTGAAGCTGAGTTTTGGAATTGGCTCAATTCAAAAGTGGTGTTGATGTGGCAAGTTCCTGTTGTGGCCAGGGGTGGGATGTGTGTGTATGTTTGTTTTTCTCTCTGTCTAGTGGCTCAACATTACTGAACAGGCTATTCTAACTGTAACACATGACAGCTGTGTCATGGCATTTCCCTGCTTCATGTTGCTGAGGTAACATATTGTATTTTCACTTAAATCACTCTTTGATGAAGCCTCCGTTGGACCCCATATGTCTGCATTTCTGTGTATGTACATATGTGTGTGTGTGTGTGTGTGTGTGTGTGTGTGTGTGTGTGTGTGTGTGTGTGTGTGTGTGTGTGTGTGTGTGTGTGTGTGTGCGTGCATGTATCAGTGTGTCATTGTCTCATCGATGCCCTTCTTCCCCTCTACCAGTCTTTAGTTCCTGTTCTCTTCCTGTCTGTCAGTCTGTCTGTCTGTCAGTCTGTCTGTCTGTCTGTCTGTCTGTCTGTCTGTCTGTCTGTCTGTCTGTCTGTCTGTCTGTCTGTCTGTCTGTCTGTCTGTCTGTCTGTCTGTCTGTCTGTCTGTCTGTCTGTCTGTCTGTCTGTCTGTCTGTCTGTCTGGATCTCGCTCTCTTTCTGCATCTCCTCTGGTCTCTGGGTCTCTATCTCTGGAAGTCAGCCTGCTCTCTGGGGCTGGATGAGGAGCTACCAGGGGGCAGGGAGCTGGCTCGGCCCCCACTCAGACCATGAGAATGCCCCTTGTCCTTGCCCTCCTCCATGGCCCCCATGCTGGTCCCTGAAGGCTGGGCTGGTGCCAGGGCAGGGGCTGACCCTGCTGGGTTGCTTCCCCTTCTTTCCCTCTCTGTAGTGGGGTACATCTCCTCATGACCGTCTTCGCTGGACTCAGGGTCCTCTGAGCTGGAGAGGAGCTCCTCGTCTCTGTATTCGCTGACGTCCACACCACCGCCCCCCTCCCCCAGCTCCTTCAGCCGGCCGTGATGCTTGACGTGGTAGCGCTGGTTCTGGAAAAACTTGATGATGGTGTGCTTGGGCAGGTCCAGCTGGGCTGACAGAGTGTGGATGGCCTCTTGGTCCGGGTAAAGACCCACGTCCTGGATGAAGCTCTGCAGGATGCCCAGGGCCTCTAGAGAGATCTTAGTGCGCGACCGAGGCTTCTTAATGACCACGCCACCACCGACTCCTGAACTGACTCTTTCAACATTCGGGGACTCTTCATCGTTACGCTGGAGGGGCATGGGGTCCTCGCGCATCGGGGAGTGGTCCTTCAGGGGTTGTGGGGGTTGTCTGTGCAGTGCCTGGTGAGAAAGCAGGTACAGCTGATTAGTGGGGCTCAGTGACCCCTCATCAAAGCTACGCACCACTCAACAGTATAGGCATTGTACAGTGGTCAGAGGTCAACAAAAGGTTCAACAAGGTTAACAAGTTCAACAACAGCAATGCCCATTGCCTGAGCTAAGTTCAACAGCGATATGCATTAGCTGAACCCAGGTTAAAGCCAAACATAGCTTCATAGCTCAAATACCATCACAGAGAGACTAACTACTATAGCACCTGTGTCGTAGACCTTTGACCTCTGACCTGGATGTAAGATTTGCTCGTGGTAAAACTCCAACCACCTGCTCTGCCAGCTCTACCACCATGACGGTTTAACCAGACAGAGCCAGAGGATAAACAGCTGAGGGGGAGAGGGACATGTGTCTAGCCTCCTGTCTGGTTGGTGTTACGCAAACACACACTGATCATTAACAACACTGGGGGAGAAGGGGGCACTAGAGGAAGTGGGTCATTAAAGAATAGGTGGTAGACTGGGGGAAGAAGAAGAGCGCGGGGTGGAGGGGAAAGAAGAAGGGCAGAAGAAAGGAGGAGTGAGAAGGACAGAGAGAAGAAAACAAAGGGACAGAAGTAAGAACGAGAGGGCAAAGAGTCGGGCAACGAGAGGGCAAAGAGAGGGCAAAGAGTCGGGCAACGAGAGGGCAAAGAGTCGGGCAACGAGAGGGAAAAGAGTCGGGCAACGAGAGGGAAAAGAGTCGGGCAAAGAGAGGGCAAAGAGTCGGGCAACGAGAGGGCAAAGAGTCGGGCAAAGAGTCGGGCAACGAGAGGGCAAAGAGAGGGCAAAGAGTCGGACAACGAGAGGGCAAAGAGTCGGGCAACGAGAGGGAAAAGAGTCGGGCAACGAGAGGGCAAAGAGAGGGCAAAGAGTCGGGCAACGAGAGGGCAAAGAGTCGGGCAACGAGAGGGCAAAGAGTCGGGCAAAGAGTCGGGCAACGAGAGGGCAAAGAGAGGGCAAAGAGTCGGGCAACGAGAGGGCAAAGAGTCGGGCAACGAGAGGGAAAAGAGTCGGGCAAAGAGTCGGGCAACGAGAGGGCAAAGAGTCAGGCAACGAGAGGGCAAAGAGAGGGCAAAGAGTCGGGCAACGAGAGGGCAAAGAGTCGGGCAAAGAGAAGGCAAAGAGTCGGGCAACGAGAGGGCAAAGAGTCGGGCAAAGGAGAGATCAAGTTGTTTGAGTGTTAGTGGGACAGACTCGAGATAAGTAAAGGTGAGAGGTGATCAAAGCCAGACCTAGGGAGTCAGGGGAGTTAGTGAGGTACTAGTGTTGTTGTCCTGTTGTCTTGTTTGGTGCATGAGGAGTGTCAGAGAGCCAGCTAGCTATCACAGAGCTCTGTGGCGCGTTGCTATCCCGCTGTCACACTGGCTTTATGACCAGGGTGGGGCACCACGGCCCCAGGCCCCCGCCCAGCCACTGTGCCTCTGCTCTGGAATGCTAAGCTATAAATCTGTGGTGCATTAAAATTAAAGGACCCACAAAGATAATAGTCATTCGCTTTTCTCTCTCCCTCTTCAATAATAACAGGGTATTACTTAAATAATATTGAGGGCAGGCCAGACCATCAAATTGCTCCGATTTCACTTGTGGGGGCTGTTTGAGGGTTGCGATTTACAGGAAGAGTGTAGGTTGGGTGTTTTTTTCCACTTTCTGACGTTTATTATCTTTTTTTATGTCTGTGTGAAACAAATAGCAGCCACACAAAGTGAGGGAATGAGAAGGACTGGTGACAGCGGTGGAAAGAGGGAAAAGACAGGATGAAAATAGCACTCCCCTTTGACCTAATGTGGACCACACACTCCTCACAACCACATACACACACACACGTACGCACACTACCCCCCCCCCCCCCCCCCCCCCCCCCTTAACTTCCCTTTATCACAACCAGGAACAAAACAGACACTCACAAATACACACACACTCATATAGACTCAGACCCCAGATAGTCATTTCTCTACTCCTTTCACAGATGGCGACTCTTGGATGGATCCACACACACAGAGGCCTGGTCGCTGGGCTGGGCTCCTTGGCAGCGTGAGAGAGCCGAGCCAAACGCAGAAACACAGTGGGCTGACTGGTTGTTCCTTAATCCAGTGCGGTCTCTCTCTCTCTCTCTCTCTCTCTCTCTCTCTCTCTCTCTCTCTCTCTCTCTCTCTCTAATGCAGAGGGACACTAATGAAGAGAGTCAGTGCCAAGCAAATATGACTCCAACTCCAAATCAACCTCAATCCTGCTAAAGCCAGGAAACCCTCCTCTCTGTTTGACCCCATGCCCTCTGTCCCCTCTACCCATCACCCCTCAACCATTTCACCCCTCTAAATTGAGCCTCTACCCCTCCAATCCTTCCATTTCTCCATCCTTCTGTACCCTCTACCCATCCAACTGAGCCTCCACTCTTCCATCTCTCCATCCCTCCTTACCGCCCCTCCATCCACAAAGTACTGTAGACTGAGGATGGAAGTTGTTCTTCTCATGGCATAATTCAATATTCATCCAAACTGTTCTCCCTTTTTTTTTCAATTGCGACCAGGGAACATCAGAGTTCATTGCATTAAAGAAAAAGTTTCCTTTTAAACGCAAATCAAGGCGAATTACAGAGATGCAGAACTATGAAAGAATTATACTACATGAAATATTCAGCTAAAGCCTTAATGAGGCCCGGTTCTCTTGGGGCTACAGGCAGACCAGGGGTGGGGAGTGTATGTGTGTGTGTTGGGGCTGCCTGGGACAGTATGTTGCCACCGGAGACACCATTAACACACAGATAAATATGTAATGACGGAAAATACAGTTTCTGTTGGTTTTCTGCATGACTTCATCTTTCCTGTTAATCGGTGTGTGTTTTTTCTTCCTTCTCTCTCCTGTGTCACCAGGCCTGGGGAGTGAATGAGTCACTCTGTGTGTGTGTGTGTGTGTGTGTGTGTGTGTGTGTGTGTGTGTGTGTGTGTGTGTGTGTGTGTGTGTGTGTGTGTGTGTGTGTGTGTGTGTGTGTGTGTGTGTGTGACTGAGCCTGTCTTTGTTGCATAGGTGTGTGGCTTGAATACTGAGTTGTTTACAGTGCTTATACCGTAACTGAGATCATGTGAAAGTACTATATATCTGTGTGTTTCTAAGTGTTTCTGTCTCTATGTGTGTATGAGGGTGGGCTGGCATATGACCTTTTTGCGTGTTCAAGTGTGTGTGTGGCAATCATTCCACTTATCAGTAATTAAACCATTAAGTTGGCTGTGGTTTACTGAGCTAAGAGCTGAACTCAGCTGCTCAAACTGACAATTAGCCCATCAGAGCAACCAATAGGTTTATAAAAGTGTTTGCACGTGTAGCCTACGAATGAAACGACATAAAGAGAGGGGCAGCAGAGAGAACAGTCTGTGTCTGTCTGTAGAAAGAAGGGAGCTTGTTGCCAGCTCCCTTGTTGCCAGCTTTCTAGTCCAGCGCTCTTGTGGTCTCAATCCACGGTGCAGTCAGCACAGGGGTCCAGGCCACAGTACCCACTGCCCACACGCACGCAGCAGAATTACATTTAGCAATAACAATAGAGAAATTATTCATAAGGGCTGGGCCTGCCAAATTAGCAGAGGGATGCACTTACTGCTCAACACATGGAGGCATAAACAGAGCAGCAGATACTGTACTGCTGGAGAGGAGAGCCAGATAGCCAGCCCAGCGTCATCAGGGCAGGGTCAGTCATGGAGAAATGTGATGCTGTCCCCACGGGTGTGAGAGGGGCTGAGTAGGTAGGGGAGCACAGGACACACACAGACGCATGCACACACAATACACACACGATTCCACCTGTGGATCTAATGGACACGCAGTCACACATACAGTACTTGTCACATGATACTGTAGATATACAAAAAGTGCAGTCGTTGATTCATAATTCATTATGAGTCGTTTTGTTTCGGTCAGTGGTTGTGTGGGGTCGGCGGGTTGGCCGATTGTTCACATAAAACCATACAAAAGCACTTCCAACAGCACATACAGTATAGCATAAAGCACTTCCAACAGCACATACAGTATAGCATAAAGCACTTCCAACAGCACATACAGTATAGCATAAAGCACTTCCAACAGTACATACAGTATAGCATAAAGCACTTCTAACAGCACATACAGTATAGCATAAAGCACTTCCAACAGCACATATAGTATAGCATAAAGCACCCCCAACAGCACATACAGTATAGCATAAAGCACTTCCAACAGCACATACAGTATAGCATAAAGCACTTCTAACAGCACATACAGTATAGCGTAAAGCACTTCCAACAGCACATACAGTATAGCATAAATCACTTCTAACAGCACATACAGTATAGCATAAAGCACTTCTAACAGCACATACAGTATAGCTTTAAGCACTTCCAACAGCACATACAGTATAGCGTAAAGCACTTACAACAGCACATACAGTATAGCATAAAGCACCTCCAACAGTACATACAGTATAGCATAAAGCACTTCCAACAGCACATACAGTATAGCATAAAGCACTTCCAACAGCACATACAGTATAGCATAAAGCACTTCTAACAGCACATACAGTATAGCATAAAGCACCTCCAACAGCACATACAGTATAGCATAAAGCACTTCCAACAGCACATACAGTATAGCATAAAGCACTTCCAACAGCACATACAGTATAGCATAAAGCACCCCCAACAGCACATACAGTATAGCATAAAGCACTTTCAACAGCACATACAGTATAGCATAAAGCACTTCCAACAGCACATACAGTATAGCGTAAAGCACTTCCAACAGCACATACAGTATAGCATAAATCACTTCTAACAGCACATACAGTATAGCATAAAGCACTTCTAACAGCACATACAGTATAGCTTTAAGCACTTCCAACAGCACATACAGTATAGCGTAAAGCACTTCCAACAGCACATACAGTATAGCATAAAGCACTTCCAACAGCACATACAGTATAGCTTTAAGCACTTCCAACAGCACATACAGTATAGCATAAAGCACTTCTAACAGCACATACAGTATAGCGTAAAGCACTTCCAACAGCACATACAGTATAGCATAAATCACTTCTAACAGCACATACAGTATAGCATAAAGCACTTCTAACAGCACATACAGTATAGCTTTAAGCACTTCCAACAGCACATACAGTATAGCGTAAAGCACTTACAACAGCACATACAGTATAGCATAAAGCACCTCCAACAGTACATACAGTATAGCATAAAGCACTTCCAACAGCACATACAGTATAGCATAAAGCACTTCCAACAGCACATACAGTATAGCATAAAGCACTTCTAACAGCACATACAGTATAGCATAAAGCACCTCCAACAGCACATACAGTATAGCATAAAGCACTTCCAACAGCACATACAGTATAGCATAAAGCACTTCCAACAGCACATACAGTATAGCATAAAGCACCCCCAACAGCACATACAGTATAGCATAAAGCACTTTCAACAGCACATACAGTATAGCATAAAGCACTTCCAACAGCACATACAGTATAGCGTAAAGCACTTCCAACAGCACATACAGTATAGCATAAATCACTTCTAACAGCACATACAGTATAGCATAAAGCACTTCTAACAGCACATACAGTATAGCTTTAAGCACTTCCAACAGCACATACAGTATAGCGTAAAGCACTTCCAACAGCACATACAGTATAGCATAAAGCACTTCCAACAGCACATACAGTATAGCATAAAGCACTTCCAACAGCACATACAGTATAGCTTTAAGCACTTCCAACAGCACATACAGTATAGCATAAAGCACTTCCAACAGCACATACAGTATAGCGTAAAGCACTTCCAACAGCACATACAGTATAGCATAAAGCACTTCTAACAATTTTGTTGGAGCTAGGAACACAAGCATTTCACTTCACCCGCAATAACATCTGCTAAATATGTGTATGAGACCAACATTGAATTGATCTGATTTGATTTGATTTAACAGCACATACAGTTGTGTGTCTAGTGTACAGTATATGTGTGAGAGGGACTGAGTTGAGTAGCAGCTGGAACACATGTGTGGTCTGGCTGTGGTGACTTGCATGGTGGCGTGTGTGTGTGTGTGTGTCTGTCTGTGTGTGTATGTGGCGGGTAGATGTGCTGCATGGATTTTGATCTGGGTTTAGGGAGGGGATTTCCTCTCCTGACTGTGTCAACTTGGACAACAAAAACAGGAGAGGGACACACATGCACCGAAACAAATACAGTCTGACAGACTTTCGTCCTCCTTGGCCTAACCATAAATTGTCCCACCCTCTCCAAGATCATCCTTCCTTATCATGTATCACTCTCCTTCTTCGATCTATCACTTCATTATACTTCCTCTCCTCCTGGTGTGGCCCATCTCAGTCCCTCCTTCCTTCTGTGTCCTCTCTAATATGAACAACTTGTGGAGTATATTTTGTCTCCTCTCTGGTCTGGTCTGGTCCGTGTGTTTGAGGAGCTAGCTGAGGAATATGTTAATGGTGGCACAGTGGTAACAACCACTTCCTTTCTATGATGAGCCGTTAACAAAGATAGTGGATGAATGAAGATAGTTCACTCCGGCAGTTTAGCTTTGAAAAAAAATTGTCAGTTCTACTTAACTTGGTGTGTCTCCCATATACACCAATGCAACAGCAGCTGTGTCTGGTCTACTTAGTTCAGTGTTTCCCAACTCCGTTTCTCGTGTGCCCCAACAGCACACATTGCTTTTGTAGCCCCGGACAAAAACACATGATTCATCCGCATGGGGACAGACAGGGTGGGGACAGACAGCCCATCTCATTATGGAGCGCAGTTCAATGCATGTAGACTTATCATCTCATGGTAAATGTTTTTCTTGTGACAGGTAGGCCTACATTTGCTGCAGCATAGTCTATGCTACAGTAATATAAAGACTGACTGTCTAATTTACCCATCTCCATCTGGCCTTCGGGGGTCACCTTATTTTCTTATTGAAAACATTATTTTATTTTATTGCAGCTGCAGAGTTTTAAAACAGCCTATGACTAAAATATTGTTGCTTTAAATAAATCCATGCGTGTGCACTCTCTCGCAGTCTCTCTCTCTCTCTATCAATTCCATTGAAATTGCATCCAAAATACTGTAGATAATCCTGTTCTAGATTGATATATGGCCCTATATATAGATGTCCTAGCATACCTCTTTCAGGCAATACAGTCAATGCAGTATTAGCCTTATATTTACAGTGCCTTGCGAAAGCATTCGGCCCCCTTGAACTTTGCGACCTTTTGCCACATTTCAGGCTTCAAACATAAAGATATAAAACTGTATTTTTTTGTGAAGAATCAACAACAAGTGGGACACAATCATGAAGTGGAACGACATTTATTGGATATTTCAAACTTTTTTTTTTAACAAATCAAAAACTGAAAAATTGGGCGTGCAAAATTATTCAGCCCCCTTAAGTTAATACTTTGTAGCGCCACCTTTTGCTGCGATTACAGCTGTAAGTCGCTTGGGGTATGTCTCTATCAGTTTTGCACATCGAGAGACTGACATTTTTTCCCATTCCTCCTTGCGAAACAGCTCGAGCTCAGTGAGGTTGGATGGAGAGCATTTGTGAACAGCAGTTTTCAGTTCTTTCCACAGATTCTCGATTGGATTCAGGTCTGGACTTTGACTTGGCCATTCTAACACCTGGATATGTTTATTTTTGAACCATTCCATTGTAGATTTTGCTTTATGTTTTGGATCATTGTCTTGTTGGAAGACAAATCTCCGTCCCAGTCTCAGGTCTTTTGCAGACTCCATCAGGTTTTCTTCCAGAATGGTCCTGTATTTGGCTCCATCCATCTTCCCATCAATTTTAACCATCTTCCCTGTCCCTGCTGAAGAAAAGCAGGCCCAAACCATGATGCTGCCACCACCATGTTTGACAGTGGGGATGGTGTGTTCAGCTGTGTTGCTTTTACGCCAAACATAACGTTTTGCATTGTTGCCAAAAAGTTCAATTTTGGTTTCATCTGACCAGAGCACCTTCTTCCACATGTTTGGTGTGTCTCCCAGGTGGCTTGTGGCAAACTTTAAACAACACTTTTTATGGAGATCTTTAAGAAATGGCTTTCTTCTTGCCACTCTTCCATAAAGGCCAGATTTGTGCAATATACGACTGATTGTTGTCCTATGGACAGAGTCTCCCACCTCAGCTGTAGATCTCTGCAGTTCATCCAGAGTGATCATGGGCCTCTTGGCTGCATCTCTGATCAGTCTTCTCCTTGTATGAGTTGAAAGTTTAGAGGGACGGCCAGGTCTTGGTAGATTTGCAGTGTTCTGATACTCCTTCCATTTCAATATTATCGCTTGCACAGTGCTCCTTGGGATGTTTAAAGCTTGGGAAATCTTTTTGTATCCAAATCCGGCATTAAACTTCTTCACAACAGTATCTCGGACCTGCCTGGTGTGTTCCTTGTTCTTCATGATGCTCTCTGCGCTTTTAACGGACCTCTGAGACTATCACAGTGCAGGTGCATTTATACGGAGACTTGATTACACACAGGTGGATTGTATTTATTATCATTAGTCATTTATGTCAACATTGGATCATCCAGAGATCCTCACTGAACTTCTGGAGAGAGTTTGCTGCACTGAAAGTAAAGGGGCTGAATAATTTTGCACGCCCAATTTTTCAGTTTTTGATTTGTTAAAAAAGTTTGAAATATCCAATAAATGTCGTTCCACTTCATGATTGTGTCCCACTTGTTGTTGATTCTTCACAAAAAAATACAGTTTTATATGTTTATGTTTGAAGCCTGAAATGTGGCAAAAGGTTGCAAAGTTCAAGGGGGCCGAATACTTTCGCAAGGCACTGTATCTAATTCATGATGGGTTATGCATAATAAGCTTCTAACTTATAGCCACGGTCTCTTGCACAATACGCACGAACCTGTGCTCTGCTGGCCTCTCTCCTTGAAAAACACTCCTTAGCTCTTGGAGTCCCAGGCAGGAAAAGTTAGACTAGAATGGCTTGCTGGATTTCTTATTCCAATAGACTATTAGAAGAGGGTCGTAAGCTCTCGTTTGCCGAATGTTAAATACAGCAGCCAATAGAACACAGGTAGTTTGAAAGAAGGGCGAACGCATGATGGCGGCAGGCTATAGCAGTTATTTATTCAGACCCATAACCATTCATTCTTCATGAAGCAAAGTGAAAGCCTACTGCATCTAATTCTAGTCCTATTTTATTCAAGGATGTCATTAGAATGATGAAGATAAGGACAACAAAACTTGTTTCATTTTACTGGAATAAAGCAACAAGGACGTAGGCTAATAACATTAGGGGAAATATTATGAAAGGTATATATGCATCAGCCTACTAATACTAATTTATCATGGTCTGAATGATGTGTGTAATTCCAGTCCATATAATACAGTATAATACAGTACTGTAATACAGTTCACACTGAAAAAGATTAGCCTACTGGAACTAGTTTCATTTATTTAACCAAGAGAGCATATAGCTGGCTACATCTTTGGGCTTTTATGTTTTTCTATTGTGCGTAATGTGCAGTAGCCTATATCACACAGTACCAGTCAAAAGTTTGGACACACCTACTCATTCAAGGGTTTTTCTTTATTTTTACCATCCAAACTGGCCATCCAAACTATGAAATAGCACATATATGTATCATGTAGTAACCAAAAAAAGTTTAAAAACAAAACAAAATATAGTCTACATTCTTCAAAGTAGCCACCCTTTGCCTTGAGGACAGCTTTGCACACTCTTGGCATTCTTTCAACCAGCTTCACCTGGAATACTTTTCCAACAGTCTTGAAGGAGTTCCCACATATGCTGAGCACTTGTTGGCTGCTTTTCCTTCACTCTGCGGTCCAACTCAACCCGAACCATCTCAATTGGGTTGAGGTCGGGTGATTGTGGAGGCCAGGTCATCTGATGCAGCACTCCATCACTCTCCTTCTTGGTCAAATAGCCCTTACACAGCCTGGAGGTGTGTGGGTCATTGTCCTGTTGAATGATAGTCCCACTAAGCGCAAACCGGATGGGATGGCATATTGCTGCAGAATGCTGTGGTAGCCATGCTGGTTAAGTGTGCCTTGAATTCTAAATAAATCACAGACAGTGTCACCAGCAAAACACCCCACCACCATCACACCTCCATGCTTCACGGTGGGAACCACACATTCGGAGATCATCCGTTCACCTACTCTGTGTCTCACAAAGACACAGCGGTTGGAACCAAAAATTGCACATTTGGACTCATCAGACCAAAGGACAGATTTCCACTGGTCTAATGTCCATTGCTCACGTGTTTCTTGGCCCAAGCAAGTCTCTTCTTCTTTTTGGTGTCCTTTAGTAGTGGTTTCTTTGCAGCAATTTGACCATGAAGGCCTGATTCACACAGTCTCCTCTGAACAGTTGATGTTGAGATGTGTCTGTTACTTGAACTCTGTGAAGCATTTATTTGGGCTGCAGTTTCTGAGGCTGGTAACTCTAATGAACTTATCCCCTGCAGCAGAGGTAACTCTGGGTCTTCCTTTCCTGTGGCAGTCCTCATGAGAGCCAGTTTCATCATAGCGCTTGATGGTTTTTGCGCCATAACTGACTAAATAACTGACTAAACTGACATGTCTTAAAGTAACGGACTGTCATGTCTCTTTGCTTATTTGAGCTGTTCTTGCCATAATATGGACTTGGTCTTAACACAACACAACTGATTAGCTCAAATGCATTAGGAAGGAAAGAAAGGCACACCTGTTAAATGAAATGCATTCCAGGTGACTACCTCATGAAGCTGGTTGAGAGAATGCCAAGAGCGTGCAAAGCTATCATCAAGGCAAGGGTGGCTACTTTGAAGAATCTCAAATCTCAAATATATTTTGATTTGGTTGCTATATGATTCCATATGTGTTATTTCATATGTTTGATGTCTTCACTATTATTCTACAATGTAGGAAATAGAGAAGAAAAAAATAGAGAAAACCCTTGAATGAGTTGGTTTGTCCAAACTTTTGACTGTTACTGTAGTTCTATTTCTATGCTTTGAAAGGCTTTTGAATGACACTTCCGGTTTTGGCGGGAAATATCGGGTTGCCCGGGAGAAAAGTGATGTATTCTGGGGATGGAACATTTATAAAATATCGGGAAAATATTAAACCGTAGTGTGCACACGCATGACTTCAGTTTTAATGAATAATTGCATGTGTATCCTCAGTGTATTTGGTGCAATAATGACCCTGGCTGGAGAAAGTAAATTTAATCAGCAGAGCTTGACTACTGTACATCTGTGTAGGATGCTACATGCTTACATGTGTGTGTGTGTGTGTGTGTGTGTGTGTATGTGTGTGTGTGTGTGTGTGTGTGTGTGTGTGTGTGTGTGTGTGTGTGTGTGTGTGTGTGTGTGTGTGTGTGTGTGTGTGTGTGTGTGTGTGTGTGTGTGAAAAGGTTGTAGGGGGCCAGTCCCGAAGACTCATTCAATATGTGAGAAGGTTGATATCAAACTAAAGGAGAGTGATATTCTTGCCATTATCCATTCAAGTCTGCAATGACCATCCCTCGATCCAGCATAAGCAGTAAGTTTTTTTTATTTGTATAATATTTGATTTTAGCAGCAATGATATTACAAACATATCAGACATAAGGAGCCATGTTACCCTCGAGCATACGGAGCCCATGTCCATGCGCGCGGACCATACCACTAAGGTTAGGACTCAGGTTAGGGAAATCTGATGCTACATCAGCTGGTCTCTCTCACCTGTGGTTCTTGGGGCAGGTGTAGTACAGTATGCAGCCTCTCACTGTGGTGGTGCCTGGACTCCTCTTCATACACCAGGTCTCTGTCTGTCTGGAGCAGGGTCAGGAACCTCCGGATGGTACACAGATTCTCCCACAGAGTACGGTTCTCTGGGCTAGGGTTCTCCTTCCACCGCAGCAACTCACACAGCCAGCCCTAAGAGGGGTAGATGGGAGCAGAGACAGGAGAAGGGAGGGAGGAAGGGAGGGGAGAAAGGGATGGGGAGTGGGGGGGGAGATTTGATTATCTATGCTAGACTAGGCCAGTCTTTGACACCAGCTGTTGTGTGCATCCAGCCTCCACCAGCATGCAGTGTTAATAACCTGATCAGTTCTCATCCTCCCTCTCATCCCCCATCCCCCTCTCACTCAGCATCCCCCTCTCATCCCCCATCCTCCTCTCCCTCAGCATCCCTCTCTCCTCTCCTCTCTGGGCCAGCTGCAGCAGATGGGTGCAGTGAGCCATGACCCCCAGCCCAACTCTGCCCAGCCACCCCCGGACCCCTGAACCTGGGAGACACAGCTTGATCAATACACACACACACACACAAACACACAGGTAATATTTTCTCACAAACACGCACGCAAACAGTGTCCTCACTGTAGATATCCATTCCCACAACACCATGTCTTCATGTGCTCTAAACAGTTTGTGTGTTTGTTGAAGGAGTCTGTGTGTGTGTGTGTGTGTGTGTGTGTGGGGGGGGGGGGGGGGGGGGGGGGTATCATATGTCTGAATCAGTTCTTCCCCAGGTTGGTATTTGGCTTATCTGTCTGGTATTGTTTATCTACTACTGTGGAGACACACTGACTGTCTGATATAACAGCCTGGGGAAGAGGGTTATCAACCCTGCTCCATCCGCCACCCACATCACGAGGACAGGAGAAACTGCCCCTAAGCACTGACAGGGGCCACATATGTTTGCATTCCCTTAACGATTAAGGTTAGGATTGGGAGTTGGGTACAATAGGTTAGGATTGGGAGTTGGGCACAATAGGTTAGGATTGGGAGTTGGGTACAATAGGTTAGGATTGGGAGTTGGGCACAATAGGTTAGGATTGGGAGTTGGGTACAATAGGTTAGGATTGGGAGTTGGGCACAATAGATTAGGATTGGGAGTTGGGCACAATAGGTTAGGATTGGGAGTTGGGTACAATAGGTTGGGATTGGGAGTTGGGTACAATAGGTTAGGATTGGGAGTTGGGTACAATAGATTAGGATTGGGAGTTGGGCACAATAGGTTAGGAAAGCTGTAGCAGGATAGGGACAATGTCATGGGTCATGGGTGAAACAGGCCTCTCACCTGGCTCTTGTTGGCAGCCACCTTGGCGAACAGCGCCTGAGACACCTTCGCTCTCTTCATCTCCTGCTGGATCTCATCATAGATACCTGACGTGATGTTGACCAGAGACTCCAGCTTCAGGGGCAGGTCTGGGTTGAGGCATGGCGGCTTGGGCTGAGGGAGGATAGGTAGGAGGGACCAGGGAGAGGCGGCCCATAGAGAAAGAACCAGTTTTTAAACCAGGAAGTTGTACCAGAGTTTGCCTGAATGGGTAACACTGCCAACTCTAGTTCACATGTTGTCCCTGTGCCAACGACCAAAGTTTAGGTTTCAAGTAAGAATGACAGGTAATCAGTTGACGATCAGTCAAAGTTTTTTCTTCTTTTAAACAAACATTAGACTCATAGACGTACATGTTCCGACATGGAGAATGTTTACAGATTAAAAGTCATTAAGCCATTCTCTCTCCTCTTCTTTGTAGTTTCTGTTTGAATGACTCTGTATTGAATCTCAGTATGTTTTCTTATAAGACTTTGAGGTTTATCTTTGCAGGACCAGACTAGTAATCTGGCATTCCCAAGCGTAAACGATGGCAAGATAAATTTATACAGACATAATAATGATAGTACACAAATTCGTCCCAGAATGAGTGTTTGTCCTTTGCATCAGAGAGAGATTGTTATCTGTGATGTTCCTAAAAGGCCATGTGGGGTTAGGAAGCACATCCAAATGAATTGTCCCTTTGCTATAGCATGTTCCTATGACAACAGGCTGTATCTTTATTGTAAACAATACATTTTCTTGGACATTGGGACTATTTCATTTGTTCCACATTACCATGCAAACTAAATCAATCATAGCAAGTATTTGACATACTGTACACAAACATTTCAGCCATGTCTGATCAAAAGGAATTCTGTGTGTGAGGTACATTCTGTGAACAAGCCAAAAAGGGATTGTTGATGAATACACGGCTCACAAAGGCTCAAGTAGTACTGTATTGCGAGACATAAAAGTATTGTAGATGGGTGAACTGAGACATAAAAGTATTGTAGATGGGTGAACTGAGACATAAAAGTATTGTAGATGGGTGAACTGAGACATAAAAGTATTGTAGATGGGTGAACTGAGACATAAAAGTATTGTAGATGGGTGAACTGCTCACCGAGTTGGAGATTTTAGTCTTATTCTTCCAGATAGAAGCCCAGGCGTCAGGAGTGAGCTGTTCGTCCAGACCTCTCTCCCACACCTTCTGCATGAGGTGGCATGGGACATGGTTAGTGATGGTCGGTCTAAATACGTCCTGTCAAACATTTCCATTGTTACCATCTTGTCATCGAACATCACACGCACAAAACATAGAGACACAATCAATGAGATGTATTTATGTGCCTTTTCTCAACATATAGTTACATATGGTTAGATCGGTGTCTTTAGTACTATCCCCTTTCCCAGTCTATTTTTTAACCCTGACTTGGTAGATCCCCTCGAGTGGAAGACTAATCTTTTTTTTAAATAATGTTACTTAAAAAAATAATGTAGCCTCTATTTCTCCCCAATTTCGTGGTATCCAATTGGTAGTTACAGTCTTGTCTCATCGCTGCAACTCCCGTACGGACTCGGGAGAGGCGAAGGTCGAGAGCCGTGCGTCCTCCGAAACACAACCCAACCAAGCCGCACTGCTTCTTGACACAATGCCCACTTAACCCGGAAGCCAGCCACACCAATGTGTCGGAGGAAACACTGTACACCTGGCGACCGTGTCACCGTGCACTGCGCCCGGCTCGCCACAGGAGTCACTAGTCACTATCATCCCCTAACCTGGACGACGCTGGGCCAATTGTGCGCCGCCCCATGGGTCTCCCGGTTGCGGCCGGCTGTGACAGAGCCTGGACTCGAACCCAGAATCTCTAGTGGCACAGCTGGCACTGAGATGCAGAGCCTTAGACCACTGAGATGCAGAACCTTAGACCACTGAGATACAGAGCCTTCAACCACTTAGATGCAGAGCCTTAGACCACTGAGATGCAGAACCTTAGACCACTGAGATACAGAGCCTTCGACCACTGAGATGCAGAACCTTAGACCACTGAGATGCAGAACCTTAGACCACTGAGATGCAGAACCTTAGACCACTGAGATGCAGAGCCTTAGACCACTGAGATGCAGAACCTTAGACCACTGAGATACAGAGCCTTCGACCACTGAGATGCAGAACCTTAGACCACTGAGATGCAGAACCTTAGACCACTGAGATGCAGAACCACAGACACCAACCAAACCAACCGCCAGACAGAAACTAAAACATACAGACAATATAAACCATCAACAAGGCACAAAGACAGACAAGACACACCACAATCAACCAGACACACACAGGCCCTGCTGTAGAGGAGCTTGGTGGAGAATGTCTATGGTAGTTTTGGAGGGCAGTGGGTGGTGGGCGGGGTACCTGTGAGAGGCGGGGGCCCCCGGGGCTGGAGCTAGGGGTAGGGGGCAGGCCGACAGGGGGGTTCATGCTGCGCTCACGCTCCTCCTGGTAAATACGGTCTCTCTCCCCCTCAGGGAGGTTGAGGAAGTTCTGCATGGCTTTGAGGTTGACCAGCAGGGACTGAGAGGCAGAGCGAGGGTCCTCCTCCTTCCGCAGGATCTCCGACAGCAGGCCCTGGTGCACACACACACACACATGCACACACGCCGCAAACGTATACATTTAGAATGAGTGGTTGCACACACACGCACTGTACGCACTCGCTCGTACAACCATGTGCATGCATGCACGCACAACACACACATGCACACTTCACCTGCCCTAAACCCTTCATGTGAGCTCCATATTGGCTCTAATGGGGCGTGACTGTGTGTGAATGCAGCAGGTGTGTGTACTGCTGGGAGGGCGGAGAAAGAGACTGAACTGGAGCGGGGAAACACAGCAAGCTGTGGCATCAGCTTACCTCACTCATAACTCTCATTAAATTGAAACTGGCTGAAACCCCCGAGGAGAAACCAAATCATAGAAATATTACTGCTGACTTATCTCAAAGTCATCCCAATATTCCAAATCGTTTTGTAAATGGGACATCAGCATTGACATTACGTTATTCTATCCTCTCATCCTGTCTTCAGTCCTTTACCCCTGCCCTGCACTGCACTATGTGTGGCTACATACTTGGTGGGTTTCCTGCCCTGTATTCTGTTGAAGGCCATCCATGTATGGTCACCTGTGTTCTGTTACCTATGTCACCTGTGTTCTATGGTTACCTGTGTTCTGTTACCCATGTCACCTGTGTTCTATGGTTACCGGTGTTCTGTTACCTACTGTATGTCACCTGTGTTTTATGGTTACCTGTGTTCTGTTACCCATGCCACCTGTGTTTTATGGTTACATGTGTTCTGTTACCTATGTCACCTGTGTTCTATGGTTACCTGTGTTCTGTTACCTATGTCACCTGTGTTCTATGGTTACCTGTGTTCTGTTACCCATGTCACCTGTGTTCTATGGTTACCTGTGTTCTGTTACCTATGTCACCTGTGTTCTATGGTTACCTGTGTTCTGTTACCCATGTCACCTGTGTTCTATGGTTACCTGTGTTCTGTTACCTATGTCACCTGTGTACTATGATTACCTGTGTTCTGTTACCTATGTCACCTGTGTTCTATGGTTACCTGTGTTATGTTACCTATGTCACCTGTGTTCTATGTTTACATGTGTTCTGTTACCTTGTCACCTGTGTTCTATGGTTACCTGTGTTCTGTTACCTATGTCACCTGTGTTCTATGTTTACATGTGTTCTGTTACCTTGTCACCTGTGTTCTATGGTTACCTGTGTTCTGTTACCCATGTCACCTGTGTTCTATGTTTACATGTGTTCTGTTACAGTATATCACCAGCATTCTATGGTTCCCTGTATTCTGTTAACTGTGTTCTGTTAGTCTGGTTACCTGTGTTCTGTTGAAAGCCACGCGAGCGAACACAGCCTGTGAGACGCTAGCTCTCTTCAGTTCGTCCCTGACGTGCTGGTAGATATCAGTGGAGACTTCCGCAGCAGACGGGTTGTTCCCGGGGTCCCCAGGGCCCCCTGCCTTGGAGGGCCGAGGGATGGGAGGGTGGTTGAGGAACTGCTGGTTGAGGGCCTGTGGGTGCTGGTGGGCTAGCAGGCGGTTAACAGCGAGCTGCTGGTTGATGAGGTGAGCCATGGCTAGCTGCTGTCGGACAAGCTGAGGGCTAAGCTGGGGGGAGAGAAGCCCGCCTGGGCCAAGGAGAGGCTGAAGGGAGGCTGGAGGGCCGGGAGGGGGGATCTGGCCACGCAGAGGGGGGCTGTGGTGGAGCTGGCCGTGGGGCGAGGGAGGGTGTTGTTGTTGGGGTTGTTGTTGTGGGGGTTGGGAGGGGTTGTGGGGGTCTCCAGATCCACCCTTGAGGAGGGTACCTCCACCCCCTCCAAGGTGGCTGAGCTGGGCCAGGTGGGGAGGGGGACGATGGCCCATGACACAGAAGTCTGCCAGGCTGTCTCTCTCCACTGGGGAAGGAAAAGGAAGGAAGGAAGGAAGGAAGGAAGAAAGAAAAAAAGAAAGAAAGAAAGAAAGGAAGAAAGAAAGAAAGAAAGAAAGAAAGAAAGGAAAAAAAGAAAGAAAGAAAGAAAGAAAGAAAGAAAGGAAGGAAGGAAGGAAGGAAGGAAGGAAGGAAGGAAGGAAGGAAGGAAGGAAGGAAGGAAGGAAGGGGAGATGAGTGTGATGCTGGTCTAACATAGTGGGCCACATTCTAACTTCAATCATAGAAACAGTACAAACAGTGGATTCCTCACCTTTGATTTCTGAATTATCTCTTCCTGGCCACATCTTCTCCAGATAATCTCCTAGGAAACGAGAGAAATAGAGTGAGAGATGCAACACTTAACAACACAAACACCTACTGTACACACATTCCTCTCCTCTACACCTATGCGCACTTCTCGACTATGACTGACAGGACAGCCAGTCAATGGGTGATCACCCATTACTCACTGTGTCCACATCTGGAGGCTAGTGAACGTACAGCATGTGTTTTTCCCTGCCAGGCAGAGACCAGAACTAATAGTGGAGTGGCTGTGTAACCCAACACTGCATCAACTCACTCTGTCAGACAACCGCTGCCTCCCTCCACATCACTTTATTCTCCTCTGGTCTCTCTGTGACTCTGTGTTTGTGGTTTAGGCTTTGCTTTGATCTGTCCGGCAGGGTAATTATAGAGCTATGGGGGAGTGTGTGTGCGTGTGTGTATGTGTGCGTACACATGTATGTGTGTGCGGGATGGGGGACAAGGGGGCTGGAGAGTAGGGGAGAAATTGTCCCATGCAGGCGTTGTGTGCTGGATGGGCGGATGGAGAGACAAACAGACAGACAGGCTGAGGAGGGGTCAGTGGTCTGTGTGTGACTGTCTGTGAGGCAGGCCTGTGTTGTACTGTAGAACCCCCTGTGGTTGTGGTTACACTGGACAGATCAGCTGGTTCTAATAAAGAAGAGTCAGTGCTCCCTGTGTGAAGGAGATGCCAGTTAACAGGCGACTATAGATTTCCTTTATTATCTTCTCTTCCTCCCTCTTTCAGATGGCAGCCAGGGGTCAGGACAGGACTGGGAATGGCCATTGGCCGCTAATAGGCTGTCACTCAAGTGGCTTGGCCAATCCAGTACATAGTAATCATTGGCTAAGGTATAGGTTAGAGAAGGACAGCAGACAGTTAGTAAAGTGGTTGTGAGACGGTTCGGGCTCCCAAGTGGTGCAGTGGTCCAAGACACTGAGAATTGGTCTAAGACACTGAGAATTGGTCCATGCTAGTTGGGAGTTCCCAGAGGTCACAATTCTAACCTTTGATTTTCTTGTACTTCTTGTACCAGCGTCCAAATTCCTGGCATTTGGCAGTGGAGACATTGGCATAGTAGGAGCTGTTTACTATTGAGGAAATCATACTCTGTAGAGAGAGAGAAGGAGAGAGAAGGGGAGAGAGAGAAGGAGAGAGATGTTTAATTGGCGATCAATTTGAATGCTCGCTCACTTGCACACACAAACACACACATACACAAACTATCATTGAAAAATATATACATATATCACCAGGGGAAGCCACCCATTGAAATCTAGCCCATCACCATAGCAGCACACATGGATGCAATTGACGCAGGGATCAACACCCACGCATTGAGCTCCATTTAAACACAGCATGCACAGATACATAAATAACACACACACATAAAGTCATTTGGGGAATTCTAGGTTTCTACATTGTGTAATAAGCATGGTCTCCTATTGAGATGAATTACATTGAAAATTGTACACTGTCTCTTTAAGAGTGTCAGCGAGGTTCTGAGAGATGGCGTGTGAATCTGTCATTCATTCATTGCTATGATGATTGATCTTCTGAAGAAGCTATGTCTTTTCCATTCTTTCTGTGCCCCCTAATGTTCAGATATACTGGTAAAGTTACCAGGTTGTTAACTAGCTAGCTAACGAGGTAACATGACTTAACGAAGTGTTAATGGCCTGCGTCATGGTTTATGAATATAAAATGCAGGCCTGCCAATGGAGATGCATAAAGCTGCAGCGCCAATGCGCATTAGAAGGAAAGAAACGTAGTGCAGGTAATGGGTCGCAACGTTTGAACAGTAGGTTCTCTTAGTTATGGTGCGACCATCACTGTCACAAATCTGCGCTCACTTTTTCTCTCCATGACATAGACTGACCAGGTGAATCCAGGTGAAGGCTATGATCCCTTATTGATGTCACTTGTTAAATCCACTTCAATCAGTTTTCATGAAAGGGAGGAGACAGGTTACAGAACTATTTTTAAGCCTTGAGACAATTGAGACATGGATTGTGTATATGTGCCATTCAAAGGATGAATGGGCAAGACAAAAGATTTAAGTGCTTTTCAACGGATATGGTAGTAGGTACCAGGCGTATCGGTTTGAGTGTGTCAAGAACTGCCACGCTGCCAGATTTTTTTACCCTCAACAATTTCCCATGTACACCAAGAATGCTCCACCACCCAAAGACATCCAGCCAACTTGACACAACTGTGGGAAGCATTGGAGTCAACATGGGTAAGCATCCCTGTGGAACGCTTTCGACACCTTGTAGAGTCCATGCCCCGATGAATTGATGCTGTTCTGAGGGCAAAAGGGGGTGCAACTCAATATTAGGAATGTGTTCACTGTTCAGTGAACACATTCCAGTTTTGTGCACTCAGTGTATATTTAGGAGCATATGCGACCAAAATTGTCACATTTTTAGATCCCTGATTGTGAGAGAATTGAGCAGATCAGGGTAGTATTGGAGTGTTGTGGAGGTTTGATAGGGGTGCAGTATCACCTGTGAGAGGGGGCACTCCTTGGCCAGTGTGCTCTGGTTCATCTCCTTGAGAAGCTCCTTGAGGGCGTTCCTCACCGTGGCGTGGTTCCACTGCTCTGACGGAAGGTCCTCCAACTTGGCAAAGCTACAGAACCATAAAAAAAGTCAGTCACTTCCTATTTCCTGTCCTGGGGCTGGTTGCACGTAGCCTCGCTAATCTATACTGAATGCTGTTTTCAGTCTGGTTTAACAAGGTTAGGTTGCACCAGCCTTGTGTAAGTTCATCACTGCATCATAGTGACTGAATTCTTGAAGTCAGAACTATTTAGTCAATAACTAGGGAATTGGTCTACACTGTCCTATCCAGATATTGTACTATTCCACAAACCACCTATTTATTTGCCTCAACTCACATCAGTCGCTAAGGGCAATACCAAAGATTTTTATAACTAACCCAAGATAGACCACAGCCTGTTGTTTCCAATGGGAGCAAATTAATCATAGTGGGCAGATCCAAGCACGAGCTAGCGAGATCCTGTTGGCACGTTCTAGCATGTTAGAGAACATCTTCTCTGTGAAGTGAGAGTGTGCAATAACTAAATTCGCCCTTGCACTCCTTCTAAACAATGCCATTAAAAAAAAAAACTTTGGCAAGGTTTGGGGAATAGAAGTCTATATTGAGATCAAATGTTTCTTTGATGAGAATTTTTGCAGAATGTCGGCCAAAATCCATCTTCTCCCACTGCCGGCCAATGGGCTTCCTCTCATCACCATGGCAATACTATACATGTCAGGCAATACCATCATCATGGAGACAGATGTAAACAAAGCTGGATGGTATGCGACAACACAATAAGGACCACATTCCAATTATCTGGAGTCTATCCATCTCTGTTTATCTGGCTATCAGGGCCATGTTCACTGATTCTTTGGAAAAGTGCAAGTTACTGACATGAAAGCCCTCTTGGAGAAAAATGCAGATAATAAATCAATCTCTGATGTTGGGATCTGGGCTAGCTGGCTCCTTGGATCGTTCCCAATTTAGATTTTAAACCTAATACTCCACAACAGTAAACTGTTGAACTACAGAGGCCTATAGTGAAAATGTAGAAAATGCCAAGATGACATCAGTCACCCAAAGGAACTCTGTCTGATTTAATAACATTGAAATACTCCAACTTTATTCCAACAGTTGGAATGTTGTAGTATCTCCAAAATCAATCTAAACAGTGGAAATACAAAGCCTTTCAATAAATTCTGTCACTGTAAGTTTATAGTCTGTGTAGCTAAAGCTATATTTGCCCACCACATTTTCCTCCTCACCCCTCAACAGCAAGTAACACACACACACACACACACACACACACACACACACACACACACACACACACACACACACACACACACACACACACACACACACACACACACACACACACACACACACACACACCTCTGTAGCTGAATGCGGAGGGTGACCATGTGATAGACATCCAGCAACATATCAGCCACCGTGGCTTCAGGAGCATCTGATAGGAAGTGAATGGGCAGAGGGTTCCAACGACCCACCTTGATGATGCCTGAAAGAGAGAGCGAGAGATAGCGAGAGAGAGAGAGAGAGAGAGATAGCGAGGGAGAGCGAAAGAGAGAGATAGCGAGAGAGAGAGAGAGAGATAGCGAGAGAGAGCGAGGGAGAGAGAGAGAGAGATAGCGAGAGAGAGTGAGGGAGAGAGAGAGAGAGAGAGAGAGAGAGAGCGAGAGAGAGAGAGAGAAAGAGAGAGAGAGAGAGAGTAGTGAGACAAATAATATCAGCTCCCCCCGCTCAAAAACACACACAGTAATAGGGAGAGGTAAACTTAATTAACCCCCAACATCATTATATTGTTCCATGACATCATCACCACAGTACTTAACCCCTGGTAACACTGCCCAGAATAAAACCTCCATGAAATTGAGAGGATCAGAGAATATGTGCGTGTGTGTGCGTGTGTGTGCGTGTGTGTGCGTGTGTGCGTGGGCAGTATGCACCTACAGAAAACATGGCTTTGCAGGGAGAACAAAGTGTTTGCACTTCGGGGGTTGCTAACAAAGTGCCAGTTGGCACATGACTCCCTATCTGTCCGTCTGTCTGAGTGTGTGAACATGTGGGTTTGCTGTCTGTGTTTGTGTTTACGTGCCAATGGATATCTGTCCAGGTGTGTGTGTGTGTGTGTGTGTGTGTGTGTGTGTGTGAAGGTCTCTCTCTCCCAGCGGACCAGTTCCTTTGAGGCTGCACAGCAGATAGAGCCTTATCTATTAGAACCTTATCAACTATGGAAGAGACACCCAATGAGCTAGCCCCATTAACATTAACCACACACACACACACCGGGCAGAAGACGTCAACATAGCAGACAGACAAGACAAGACAGTGTATAGAAGGCTGGGGCAACACGTCAACCCACTCAGTAATACCTGCAATAAAACAGGTCAATGGTTGTTTGATCAACCTAAATTGAACGCTGTAAAAGTGGCCCTCATTGTATGAGGGAGAGGTGGGATGGGTTGGGCAGGGTAATACGAGGAAACTATTCTATAGAACAGGTTTGTCAGGGTTGGGAGAGATACCCCAACCCCTGCTGCCACTAATTGAGTGGTGCAGGCTTTTGTTACAGCCCAGCCTTAAAACACTAAAAACTGCTGTATAATTCACCACTATATTGCCTCAGAGACAAAGTGTCTGATGTTGCTCATGGCTGTCATTAGTCATATTGAGAGTTGGAGCAGAGAATAAAGAGATACATTATGTCTGTATTTCTAATGCGTTTTCCTCTCCTCACTTACCACTACACTACACACTACGGTTCCCTGTAGTTTGTGGGTGTTCTTTAGCTTTGTATGAAAGCCTTACAAATAAATGTCCATCTACAACCCACGCCAATGATCTACAAACAGAGCCAATGAGTGTGGAAAAAGGAGAAAGGGAATAACTGCGTAAGATCTGGACCTCTTAGATATAAATAACAGAACAATAATACTGTAAACATGAACACACAGAGGGCCTTCCCTGAGACTCTTGCTGACTGGAGCTGTGAAAACTAAACAATGCTAATCACATTACTATCCTCTAAATCAGAGCCAGACGGGACCTGATAGATATCTCTCTCTCTCTCTCTCACACACACACACACACACACACACACACACACACACACACATATATATATATATATATATTTATATAAATGTGTGTGTGGGTGCACACAATCCAATCTAATAGTCAAACAGCTTCAGTGTCGTGCATCCAAAGAAGCAGTACTGTATTGCTTTAAAAAACACAGACGTGGTGGAGACAATGGGACATTGCCCAACCATAACACTGCAAAACACATTTCCGTCCTATTCTTTCAACAATAGGTGTTAGTCTCAGTTGTGCCCTGTACTAAAGATGGGTTAAGTGATCCAATCCTTCAGTCCCAGAGAGGAAGGCAAGGAACTCTGCTGTTTCTTCCACTACTAACTGTGTATCTGTGGATAGATATTTTGCCCAGATACTGAATTAGTGAGGAAAAGCTATGGAGACAGATGAAGACAATTTGTGTAGAACTGCCCTCCTTCATCCCCCTCCTCTCAGATCATTTTCCCTCTCCTCTCTCTGAGTGCTTTCTGTTTATATAGCTCGGTTAGCTTTGATTTGGGAGAGTTGATCTGCTTTCCTCATTGTGTGTCACATTGTGTAGTGGAGGGTATAGGCCGGCTGGCTATGGGGTCGGAGGACAGTGGAGGGTATAGGCCGGCTAGCTAGGGGGCCGGAGGACAGTGGAGGGTATAGGCCGGCTAGCTAGGGGGTCAGAGGACAGTGGAGGGTATAGGCCGGCTAGCTAGGGGGTCAAAGGACAGTGGAGGGTATAGTCTGGCTAGCTAGGGGGCCGGAGGACAGTGGAGGGTATAGGCCGGCTAGCTAGGGGGTCAGAGGACAGTGGAGGGTATAGGCCGGCTGGCTAAGGGGTCAGAGGACAGTGGAGGGTATAGGCCGGCTAGCTAGGGGGTCAGAGGACAGTGGAGGGTATAGGCCGGCTAGCTAAGGGGTCAGAGGACAGTGGAGGGTATAGGCCGGCTAGCTAGGGGGTCAGAGGACAGTGGAGGGTATAGGCCGGCTAGCTAGGGGGTCAGAGGACAGTGGAGGGTATAGGCCGGCTACCTAGGGGGTCAGAGGACAGTGGAGGGTATAGGCCGGCTAGCTAGGGGGTCAGAGGACAGTGGAGGGTATAGGCCGGCTAGCTAGGGGGTCAGAGGACAGTGGAGGGTATAGGCCGGCTAGCTAGGGGGTCAGAGGACAGTGGAGGGTATAGGCCGGCTAGCTAAGGGGTCAGAGGACAGTGGAGGGTATAGGCCGGCTAGCTAGGGGGTCAGAGGACAGTGGAGGGTATAGGCCGGCTAGCTAGGGGGCCGGAGGACAGTGGAGGGTATAGGCCGGCTAGCTAGGGGGTCTGAGGACAGTGGAGGGTATAGGCCGGCTAGCTAGGGGGCGGAGGACAGTGGAGGGTATAGGCCGGCTAGCTAGGGGGTCAGAGGACAGTGGAGGGTATAGGCCGGCTGGCTAAGGGGTCAGAGGACAGTGGAGGGTATAGGCCGGCTAGCTAGGGGGTCAGAGGACAGTGGAGGGTATAGGCCGGCTAGCTAAGGGGTCAGAGGACAGTGGAGGGTATAGGCCGGCTAGCTAGGGGGTCAGAGGACAGTGGAGGGTATAGGCCGGCTAGCTAGGGGGTCAGAGGACAGTGGAGGGTATAGGCCGGCTACCTAGGGGGTCAGAGGACAGTGGAGGGTATAGGCCGGCTAGCTAGGGGGTCAGAGGACAGTGGAGGGTATAGGCCGGCTAGCTAGGGGGTCAGAGGACAGTGGAGGGTATAGGCCGGCTAGCTAGGGGGTCAGAGGACAGTGGAGGGTATAGGCCGGCTAGCTAAGGGGTCAGAGGACAGTGGAGGGTATAGGCCGGCTAGCTAGGGGGTCAGAGGACAGTGGAGGGTATAGGCCGGCTAGCTAGGGGGCCGGAGGACAGTGGAGGGTATAGGCCGGCTAGCTAGGGGGTCTGAGGACAGTGGAGGGTATAGGCCGGCTAGCTAGGGGGCGGAGGACAGTGGAGGGTATAGGCCGGCTAGCTAGGGGTCAGAGGACAGTGGAGGGTATAGGCCCGCTAGCTAAGGGGTCAGAGGACAGTGGCGGGTATAGGCCGGCTAGCTAGGGGGCCTGAGGACAGTGGAGGGTATAGGCCGGCTAGCTAGGGGGCCTGAGGACAGTGGAGTGTATAGGCCAGCTAGCTAGGGGGCCTGAGGACAGTGGAGGGTATAGGCCGGCTAGCTAGGGGTCAGAGGAGAGTGGAGGGTATAGGCCAGCTAGCTAGGGGGCCTGAGGACAGTGGAGGGTATAGGCCGGCTAGCTAGGGGTCAGAGGAGAGTCGAGGGTATAGGTACCTATTTAGGATATATCCCCATGAAGAAAATAACATTAATATCATTCATTTATGTATAGGACAGATCAGGGACCCATGACCCTAACCTTAACCCAATTCTGTTACCGGGTGTAAATCCACTTACTGTAGTTCAACAACCAAAATATATATTTTTTTAAGTCAAGGTGTCATGTCATAGCTGGCACCCCATTCTCTCTGCAGACATCTTTGAATCTTAATTCGGAGTGGATATTTAACAGAGTTTTTGGAGAATATTTTACCGAAATTCTGTTACCAAACTTTGCATCTGCACTGTTTTTGTCAGATGTTTGGTGTAAATTCTTAAAAGTAGTCCTTGTGTATAGAGTTGCATGGTTTGTTAAACTTTGAAATCAATGTTTTTTTGTTTGGCATGCATTTTAAAGTGCACAAGTATGCATACACACGCATAGCAGTGGTGAATTCATTATTAATGAATCAGTTTTGGCCCCTTGTTATATGGCCCCTGCTTCATGTCCATATTTTTTTTAATAGAAATCATTGTTCCCGTTTCCACATAAAAATTCCGCCTCCCAAAGACGTCCCTTCATGTGGCCAACTGGTGGCTTGGCTTGTGCCAATATGTGCCCATCCACACAAACACACACAGGCTTGTCCTCTTTCCTTCTCCTTTTCTCTCTCTCTCTCTCTTAAAGGCGCTGCATGGTCAATCCGCAGTCTTCATTGGCCGTGCAGCATTTACGGTGATATGGCCTCTGCAGAAGGACATTCATACTTTTTTCACTTTGCCAAGCAGCGTTGAGTTGTTGTGAAGGAAGTTGTCAAAGAGGTGAGTTTGCATTTATACAAGACCTCCCGCTTTCACCAACCGTCAACCAATCATTTCAATGCGAGGTATACAGAGCCTTCCCCATTGTTATAACATTTGAAAGGCGCCCAGCGATGTGGTACTGAGATCAGTTTGGCCTCTGCGTGCCTCCGGACGCTTCGCAATTGCGTCACACCATGAATACGCGCCTCTGACCACATTTTGGTATCAAGCATAAATTGGCTCTTACTCACAGACACACAGAAACACGTATGTCTACACACGCACACACAGACACACACACAGCGACAGAATCACACACACACAGACACACACACAGCGACAGAATCACACACACACACACAGACACACACACAGCGACAGAATCACACACACACACAGACAGACAGACAGACAACGACAGTCAAACAGACAGACAGAGAGAGAGAGACACACACTGACCTATGGAACAAGGCTTAAGCGATGCAGCAGGCTAGCTACACACGAAGGGCTCCTCATTCCAAGCTGGTTCCAGTTCTCGTACCCCCTCCCCCCCCCTCCCCTCCCCCCAGGGGAAACCCCACATGCATGACTCACACAGCCGTTCTACTTCATATCATCATAACCGAACCTAGCGCTCATATTCATCTGTCTATCTGGTAAGTATTTGTATTTATTAGGGATCCCCAGTAGCTGCGGCCAAAGCAGCAGCTACTCTTCCTGGGGTCCAAACACAAAGTGGACAATCAGTGAGGGTGAAGGAAGACATTCTGCCAATACTGTTATGTTCTGTAAGTCACCACAACACGTTGTATATATGACTGGAATAAGGATGTGTGAAAGAGAAGGAAGAAGTTACCCCTAACCACTGATACAAGGTCAGATATTTATTTATGCGTCGAATGGTTGAGGTTAGGAGCCAGGTAATGATTCAAAGTAATCTGATCCTAGATCTGTGGTTAGGGGCAATGTCTACCAAAACTGTGAGTGACAGGACTCATATTTCACAATAGGTCTAGAGTCATCTGTACATCCACTAAACAAAATCAAACTCAAAACGTTTGTCCTGTATATCTCTCTGACCCTGTAACGTGGCAGCACAGCAACAATGTACTCTCCTCTCTGAGGCCTACAGCGTGGCTGGCCAACCGGCCACTGTTAACTGTCTGAAGCCTTAAAGTACAGGTCTGTCCCTTCCATTCTATAAAAGCCTTCAGACCCTTATAACTGAAATAAACAATATGCACCAGTTAATTACTAACTGGATCTAATTAAAGAAAGGCCGTGGTGCTGGGAGAGAATTTAAATACACCGCTGGGACACAAGTATGCAGGACACAATTCAAACAGGGAGAAAATAGCCAAGACTCTGTGTAATTTTGGTTGGTGACCGCAGAGGAAAAAATGTATAATTTAAGCCAGAAATTATTCATTTAACATAAACGCTTATTTTAAAAAACAAAAGTATTTTTGAGGAAGAGTAGGGAAGGGGGGGGGGGGTCGTGTGTGTGTGTGTGTGTGTGTGTGTGTGTGTGTGTGTGTGTGTGAGTTGGTATTTGCGTGTGTTTTTATGTCAGAGCATGCAACTGTGTGGGTGTGTGTATGTGTCATCTATGCGTGCACGCAACTATCTTTTGGTTATGTATTCATTAAACTGTGTCTATGTGTATGTAAGTGTGTGCTTGCATGTGTGTGTGTGTGTGTGTGTGTGTGTGTGTGTGTGTGTGTGTGTGTGTGTGTGTGTGTGTGTGTGTGTGTGTGTGTGTGTGTGTGTGTGTGTGCGGGCATGAAGAGCAGATATATTATTTGTTGTCCTCCTCTACTTATTCAGCCTGACTATGTGTTGAACTGTGTGTCCGAGGAGTGTTACTGATGATGATGATGTTGACCTCCACTTATTCTGCCTGACTATGTGTTGAACTGTGTGTCTGAGGAGTGTTACTGATGATGATAATGATGATGATGTTGACCTCCTCTACTTATTCAGCCTGACTATGTGTTGAACTGTGTGTCCGAGGAGTGTTACTGATGATGATGATGATGTTGTTGTCATTGTCCTCCTCTACTTATTCTGCCTGACTATGTGTTGAACTGTGTTTCTGAGGAGTGTTACTGATGATGATGTTGTCCTCCTCTACTTATTCAGCCTGACTATGTGTTGAACTCTGTGTCTGAGGAGTGTTACTGATGATGATGATGATGTTGTCCTCCTCTACTTATTCAGCCTAACTATGTGTTGAACTGTGTGTCCGAGGATTGTAAATGATGATGAGGATGTTGTCCTCCTCTACTTATTCAGCCTGACTATGTGTTGAACTGTGTGTCTGAGGAGTGTTACTGATGATGATGATGTTGTCGTTGTCCTCCTCTACTTATTCAGCCTGACTATGTGTTGAACTGTGTGTCCGAGGATTGTAAATGATGATGATGATGATGATGTTGTCCTCCTCTACTTATTCAGCCTGACTATGTGTTGAACTGTGTGTCCGAGGAGTGTTACTGATGATGATGATGTTGTCCTCCTCTACTTATTCAGCCTGACTATGTGTTGAACTGTGTGTCTGAGGAGTGTTACTGATGATGATGATGTTGACCTCCTCTACTTATTCAGCCTGACTATGTGTTGAACTGTGTGTCCGAGGAGTGTTACTGATGATGATGATGTTGACCTCCTCCACTTATTCTGCCTGACTATGTGTTGAACTGTGCGTCCGAGGAGTGTTACTGATGATGATGATGTTGACCTCCTCTACTTATTCAGCCTGACTATGTGTTGAACTGTGTGTCTGAGGAGTGTTACTGATGATGATGATGTTGACCTCCTCTACTTATTCAGCCTGACTATGTGTTGAACTGTGTGTCCGAGGAGTGTTACTGATGATGATGATGTTGACCTCCTCTACTTATTCAGCCTGACTATGTGTTGAACTGTGTGTCTGAGGAGTGTTACTGAAGATGATGTTGTTGTTGCTGCTGTGGCCGTTTGTAAGGTGCTGCTAGTGACACTGTTCACTTTAATAATGTTTACATACTGTTTTACCCACTTTATATATATATACTGTATTCTAGTCAATGTTCAGCCTATATAACTACTGCTGTACACACCTTTTCTATTCATATACTGTCCATAGTGTCTATACACACCATCATATACTGTCCATACTGTCTATACACACCATCATATACTGTCTATACACACCATCATATACTGTCCATACTGTCTATACACACCATCATATACTGTCGATATTGTCTATACAAACCATCATATGCTGTCTATACTGTCTATACACACCATCATATACTGTCCATACTGTCTATACACACCATCATATATTGTCCTTACTGTCTATACAAACCATCATATACGGCCCATACTGTCTATACACACCATCATATACTGTCCATACTGTCTATACACACCATCATATACTGTCGATATTGTCTATACAAACCATCATATGCTGTCTATACACACCATCATATACTGTCGATACTGTCTATACAAACCATCATATACTGTCTACACACACCATCATATACTGTCCATACTGTCTATACACACCATCATATACTGTCCATACTGTCTATACAAACCATTCTATATTGTCCATACTGTCTAAACAAACCGTCATATACTGATCATACTGTCTATACACACCATCATATACTGTCCATACTGTCTATACACACCATCATATACTGTCTATACACACCATCATATACTGTCCATACTGTCTATACAAACCATCATATACTGTCCATACTGTCTATGCACATCATCATAACTGTCTATACTCACCATCATATACTGTCTATACACACCATCATATACTGTCTATACACACCATCATATACTGTCCATACTGTCTATACACACCACTATATACTGTCCATACTGTCTATACACACCACCATATACTGTCCATACTGTCTATACACACCATCATATACTGTCTATACTGTCTATACACACCATCATATACTGTTTATACTGTCTATACACACCATCATATACTGTCCATACTGTCTATACAAACCATCATATACTGTCTATACTGTCCATACTGTCTATACACACCATCATATACTGTCAATACACACCATCATATACTGTCCATACTGTCTATACACACCATCATATACTGTCTATACTGTCCATACTGTCTATACACATCATCATAACTGTCTATACTCACCATCATATACTGTCTATACACACCATCATATACTGTCTATACACACCATCATATACTGTCCATACTGTCTATACACACCACTATATACTGTCCATACTGTCTATACACACCACCATATACTGTCCATACTGTCTATACACACCATCATATACTGTCTATACTGTCTATACACACCATCATATACTGTTTATACTGTCTATACACACCATCATATACTGTCCATACTGTCTATACAAACCATCATATACTGTCTATACTGTCCATACTGTCTATACACACCATCATATACTGTCAATACACACCATCATATACTGTCCATACTGTCTATACACACCATCATATACTGTCTATACTGTCCATACTGTCTATACACACCATCATATACTGTCCATACTGTCTATACACACCATCATATACTGTCTATACTGTCCATACTGTCTATACACACCATCATATACTGTCTATACTGTCTATACACACCATCATATACTGTCTATACACACCATCATATACTGTCCATACTGTCTATACACACCATCATATACTGTCTATACTGTCTATACTGTCTATACACACCATCATATACTGGCTATACACACCATCATATACTGTCTATACTGTCCATACTGTCTATACACACCATCATATACTGTCTATACACACCATCATATACTGTCCATACTGTCTATACACACCATCATATACTGTCTATACTGTCCATACTGTCCATACACACCATCATATACTGTCCATACTGTCCATACTGTCTATACACACCATCATATACTGTCTATACTGTCCATACTGTCTATACACACCATCATATACTGTCTATACTGTCCATACTGTCAATACACACCATCATATACTGTCTATACACACCATCATATACTGTCTATACTGTCCATACTGTCTATACATCATATACTGTCTATACACACCATCATATACTGTCCATACTGTCTATACACACCATCATATACTGTCCATACTGTCTATACACACCATCATATACTGTCTATACACACCATCATATACTGTCCATACTGTCTATACACACCATCATATACTGTCCATACTGTCTATACACACCATCATATACTGTCTATACTGTCTATACACACCATCATATACTGTCTATACTGTCTATACACACCATCATATACTGTCCATACTGTCTATACACACCATCATATACTGTCCATACTGTCTATACACACCACCATATGCTGTCTATACTGTCTATACACACCATAATATACTGTCTATACTGTCTATACACACCATCATATACTGTCTATACTGTCTATACACACCATCATATGCTGTCTATACTGTCTATACACACCATCATATACTGTCCATACTGTCTATACACACCATCATATACTGTCTATACTGTCTATACACACCATCATATACTGTCCATACTGTCTATACAAACCATCATATACTGTCCATACTGTCTATACACACCATCATATACTGTCCATACTGTCTATACAAACCATCATATACTGTCTATACACACCATCATATACTGTCCATACTGTCTATACACACCATCATATACTGTCTATACTGTCTATACACACCATCATATACTGTCCATACTGTCTATACAAACCATCATATACTGTCCATACTGTCTATACACACCATCATATACTGTCCATACTGTCTATACACACCATCATATACTGTCCATACTGTCTATACACACCATCATATACTGTCTATACACACCATCATATACTGTCCATACTGTCTATACACACCATCATATACTGTCCATACTGTCTATACAAACCATCATATACTGTCCATACTGTCTATACAAACCATCATATGCTGTCTATACTGTCTATACACACCATCATATACTGTCTATACTGTCTATACACACCATCATATACTGTCCATACTGTCTATACACACCATCATATACTGTCTATACAAACCATCATATACTGTCTATACTGTCTATACAAACCATCATATACTGTCCATACTGTCTATACACACCATCATATACTGTCTATACACACCATCATATACTGTCCATACTGTCTATACACACCATCATATACTGTCTATACAAACCATCATATACTGTTTATACTGTCTATACAAACCATCATATACTGTCCATACTGTCTATACACACCATCATATACTGTCTATACTGTCTATACACACCATCATATACTGTCTATACACACCATCATATACTGTCCATACTGTCTATACACACCATCATATACTGTCTATACTGTCTATACACACCATCATATACTGTCTATACACACCATCATATACTGTCCATACTGTCTATACAAACCATCATATACTGTCCATACTGTCTATACACACCATCATATACTGTCATTTTTTTTGTTTTTTTATTATTTTTTATTTAACCAGGCAAGTCAGTTAAGAACTGACTTTTTAATTTTGTGGATTTGTGTGTATTGTTTTGTATTTTTAGGTATTACTGCACTGTTGGAGCTAGACGCATAAGCATTTAGCTGCACCTGTGATAGCATCGGAAAAATGTGTATGTGACCAATCAAATTTGATTTGATTTGTGATGTCTGGTTTAGTCTACATGGCTTTGAACAGCCTGGATGTTTTTGGGAGGACTGTATTGATGTGGACAGGGGACCACTGTGACTGATGAGACAGACCTCCCCTGATACTTGGCATACACGGCTAGGCTACAACTACAACTACTAGCTGGTAATGACATTCTGCATACTATGGCAAATGCTTTACTGCCCAGGCCAGTTAAGACCCTTTTCTTAAGAGATTTAATAGGGACAATATACACTGAGTGTACAAAACATTATGTGGACATCTATAAGTACCTAGGTGTCTGGCTAGACTCTAAACTCTCCTTCCAGACCCATATCAAACATCTCCAATCGAAAATCAAATCAAGAGTCGGCTTTCTATTCCGCAACAAAGCCTCCTTCACTCACGCCGCCAAACTTACCCTAGTAAAACTGACTATCCTACCGATCCTCGACTTCGGCGATGTCATCTACAAAATTGCTTCCAACACTCTACTCAGCAAACTGGATGCAGTTTATCACAGTGCCATCCGTTTTGTCACTAAAGCACCTTATACCACCCACCACTGCGACTTGTATGCTCTAGTCGGCTGGCCCTCGCTACATATTCGTCGCCAGACCCACTGGCTCCAGGTCATCTACAAGTCCATGCTAGGTAAAGCTCCGCCTTATCTCAGTTCACTGGTTACGATGGCAACACCCATCCGTAGCACGCGCTCCAGCAGGTGTATCTCACTGATCATCCCTAAAGCCAACACCTCATTTGGCCGCCTTTCGTTCCAGTTCTCTGCTGCCTGTGATTGGAACGAATTGCAAAAATCGCTGAAGTTGGAGACTTTTATCTCCCTCACCAACTTCAAACATCTGCTATCTGAGCAGCTAACCGATCGCTGCAGCTGTACATAGTCTATTGGTAAATAGCCCACCCATTTTCACCTACCTCATCCCCATACTGTTTTTATTTATTTATTTTTCTGCTCTTTTGCACACCAATATCTCTATCTCTACCTTTACATAACCATCTGATCATTTATCACTCCAGTGTTAATCTGCATAATTGTAATTATTTGCCTACCTTCTCATGCCTTTTGCACACAATGTATATATAGACTCCCCTTTTTTCTACTGTGTTATTGACTTGTTAATTGTTTACTCCATGTGTAACTCTGTGTTGTCTGTTCACACTGCTATGCCTTATCTTGGCCAGGTCGCAGTTGCAAATGAGAACTTGTTCTCAACTAGCCTACCTGGTTAAATAAAGGTGAAATAAATAAAAAAATAATAAAAATTAGGAACACCTGCTCTTTCCATGACATAGACTGACCAGGTGAATCCAACTGAAAGCTATGATCCCTTACATGTTAAATCCACTTCAATTAGTATAGCGCCTTGAGACAATGGAGACATGGATTGTGTATGTGTGCCATTCAGAGAGTGAATTGGCAAGACAAACGATTGAAGTGCCTTTGAACAGGGTGGTAGTAGAACTGCAACACTGCTGGGTTTTTCCTGCTCAACACTTTCCCATGTGTATCAAAACTGGTCCACCAGCCACTGTGGGAAGCATTGGAGTCAACATGGGCCAGCATCCCTGTGGAATGCTTTCGACAACTTGTAGTCCATGTCCTGACAAATTGAGGCTGTGCTGAGGGCTGAAAGGGTGCAACTCAATATTAGGAAGGTGTTCTTTTTGTACACTCAGTGTATATGTAAAATCTTAGCTGTAATTCTCAGTAATGGTCTGATTATTGATTGTTGTTGTTAAAACTACGACACCAAAAATATATCAACAGACCAATAAAATAGTTTAATTATGTCTATTTGCCTACAGTATCTACAGTGCCTTGCGAAAGCATTCGGCCCCCTTGAACTTTGCGACCTTTTGCCACATTTCAGGCTTCAAACATAAAGATATAAAACTGTATTTTTTTGTGAAGAATCAACAACAAGTGGGACACAATCATGAAGTGGAACGACATTTATTGGATATTTCAAACTTTTTTAACAAATCAAAAACTGAAAAATTGGGCGTGCAAAATTATTCAGCCCCCTTAAGTTAATACTTTGTAGCGCCACCTTTTACTGCGATTACAGCTGTACAGCCATTCTTCCAGAATGGTCCTGTATTTGGCTCCATCCATCTTCCCATCAATTTTAACCATCTTCCCTGTCCCTGCTGAAGAAAAGCAGGCCCAAACCATGATGCTGCCACCACCATGTTTGACAGTGGGGATGGTGTGTTCAGCTGTGTTGCTTTTACGCCAAACATAACGTTTTGCATTGTTGCCAAAAAGTTCAATTTTGGTTTCATCTGACCAGAGCACCTTCTTCCACATGTTTGGTGTGACTCCCAGGTGGCTTGTGGCAAACTTTAAACGACACTTTTTATGGATATCTTTAAGAAATGTCTTTCTTCTTGCCACTCTTCCATAAAGGCCAGATTTGTGCAATATACGACTGACTGATTGTTGTCCTATGGACAGAGTCTCCCACCTCAGCTGTAGATCTCTGCAGTTCATCCAGAGTGATCATGGACCTCTTGGTTGCATCTCTGATCAGTCTTCTCCTTGTATGAGCTGAAAGTTTAGAGGGACGGCCAGGTCTTGTTAGATTTGCAGTGGTCTGATACTCCTTCCATTTCAATATTATCGCTTGCACAGTGCTCCTTGGGATGTTTAAAGCTTGGGAAATCTTTTTGTATCCAAATCCGGCTTTAAACTTCTTCACAACAGTATCTCGGACCTGCCTGGTGTGTTCCTTGTTCTTCATGATGCTCTCTGCGCTTTTAACGGACCTCTGAGACTATCACAGTGCAGGTGCATTTATACGGAGACTTGATTACACACAGGTGGATTGTATTTATCATCATTAGTCATTTAGGTCAACATTGGATCATTCAGAGATCCTCACTGAACTTCTGGAGAGAGTTTGCTGCACTGAAAGTAAAGGGGCTGAATAATTTTGCACGTCCAATTGTTCAGTTTTTGATTTGTTAAAAAACGTTTGAAATATCCAATAAATGTCGTTCCACTTCATGATTGTGTCCCACTTGTTGTTGATTCTTCACAAAAAAATACAGTTTTATATCTTTATGTTTGAAGCCTGAAATGTGGCAAAAGGTCGCAAAGTTCAAGGGGGCCGAATACTTTCGCAAGGCACTGTATTATCTAAACAATTCAAAGAATATCATAAAATGGAAAATACCTCCCTTTGACCAACTGTGGCTTTGGACGGAGACGGTACTCACGTTCACCTCAGTGCCTTCAGACAATAAATAAAGTAAAAATATAGTTTGAATAGAAAATAAAAGTAATTGCTTACTGTTAGTAAAATGGCCGTATTCAGGGCTGAACAACTCGGAACCCTCTGAACAATCTGAACAATGTCTTTAGAATTGTCAGAGTCATAATAAACAGGGGTGTTATGCACCAAAAATCTGAGAGTGCACAAAATAAGTGAGTATGGCTGGGGGTTGGTGAAGTTGGAGAATTTGGAACCCCTGAAACAGCTTTTTCCTGCAATCTAGAGCCATAATCCATATGCTTACCTCTATGTAAAAAAATATGTACAGTATATCTAAGCATACCTCTTGACCTGTCTGTATCCTCCTGATGGGTGGTTATTTTTATAAACTAAATACTCTTCTCTGCTAAAATCTGTGTAATAGATTGAAATGAATGTGAGTCTTATTCAGTACATTTAGTTTAAAAAATAATAGTAATCTGTACATGTAGGTAGGGGTAAAGTGACTGCATAGATAATAAACAGCAAGGGGGGGGTAATGTAAGTAGTCCGGTTGGCCATTTAATTAATTGTTCAGCAGTCTTATGGCTTGGGGTTAGAAGCTGTTAAGGAGCATTTTGGTCCCGTTTGCCATGCGGTAGCAGAGAGAACAGTCTATGACTTGGATGACTGGAGTCTTTGACAATTTTTGGGACCTCCCTCTGTTACCCCCTAGTATATAGGTCTAGCGCCCTGCATTTTCCTGTACTCCAAGATCAGCTCCTTTGTCTTGCTCACATTGAGGGAGATGTTCCTCACTATACGCTGTCTCATCGTTGTCGGTGATCAGGCCTAACACTGTTTTGTCGTCAGCAAACTTAATGATGGTGTTGGAGTCGTGCTTGGCCACGCAGTCGTGGGTGAACTGGGAGTTAAAGAGGGGACTAAGCACACACCCCTGAGGGGCCCAAGTTTTGAGGATCAGCGTGGCACATGTGTTGTTGCCACCCTTACCACCTGGGGGGTGGCCCGTCAGGAAGTCCAGGATCCAGTTGCAGAGGGAGGTGTTTAGTCCCAGTATCCTTAGCTTAGTGATGAGATTTGTGGGCACTATGGTATTGAACGCTGAGCTGTATGAAAAGCATTCTTACATAGGTGTTCCTTTTGTCCAAGTGGGAAAGGGCAGTGTGGAGTGCAATTGAGATTGCGTCATCTGTGGATCTGTTGGGGCGGTATGCAAATTGGAGTGGGTCTAGGGTTCCCGGGATGATGGTTTTGATGTGAGCCATGACCAGCCTGTCAAAGCATTTCATGGCTACCAACGTCAGTGCTAAAAAGCGGTAATAATTTAGGCAGGTTACCTTTGCTTCCTTGGGCACAGGGACCATGGTGGTCTGCTTGAAACATGTAGGTATTACAGACTCGGTCAGGGAGAGGTTGAAAATGTCAGTGAAGACACTTGCCAGTTGGCCTGCGCATGCTTTGAGTACATGTCCTGGTAATCCGTCTGACCCTGCGGCTTTGTGAATGTTGACCTGTTTAAAGGTCTCGCTCACCTCGGCTACGGAGAGCGTGATCACACAGTCGTCCGGAACAGCTGGTGCTCTCATACATGCTTCATTGTTGCTTGCCTCTAAGCGATCATAAAAGGGCATTTAGCTCATCTGGTAGCTAGCTATTCTAATTTGATTGATAACCTGAAATGGCTTTTTGGTAGCTAGTTATGAGGTTAGGCGATTAGGAACCTATCTGGGCTAGATAAATACCAACTTCATACAATTGCTAGGTGGCTAGTAGTATTATGAGAAACAACAACAACATTATCATTAAAAAAAGGACAAATCTGAGGGGGCACTTGCCCCTGTGCCCCCCTTGGGCATGACGCCTCTGATAATGAATGTAGTATTTTCAGCCCAAGATGAGTCATGTAGGGGACAGTAAGGACGTAGGGGTACAGAGTACAGAGTCTGTGGTTCAGGTGGTATGGCAGAATAAAGCAGAGAGAAGAGAAAATAAGAGAAGAAGAGTTCATGTAGAGCATACGGGTACGGTGGGTACAGAGTACAGTGCAGTACAGTGTGTTTCAGGTAGTTTGGCAGAGAGGAAAGTGACGGAAAGCAGAGAAGAAAGGAGTTCATTCAGACAGTGATAAGGGTTGTTGACCTTGAGCCAGTAAACAGGGATTACCTGTGCAGTGCCAGTCTATCTGTTATGATGTGTGGGTGTACTGTATGAAGTGAGGTCTCTCACGTGCGTCACAAGACATGAGATTTGTTGGTTCAAACTATAAATGACATGATACTTGAAATCCGAGCCTCTCCAGATGACACATTACTTGTCTGGTGAAAAAAGCTGGCGCCATGACAGTGATCATTTTAATGACTTATTTTGTTGGATAGCAATTATACTGCAATAAATACTACATACCAGCAACACAACAAAAAGTTGGTATTTTTCTGACACACAGGGGCGGCAGTTCAGTTATTGCCTACCGCCATGAATAGCCCCTAAGAATCAAATTAACAAAAGGATAGAGTAATATGGGGTGTCTTCATACACGCCATTATTCACACGCCATTATTCACACACCATTATTCACACACCATTATTCACACACCATTATTCACACGGCATTATTCACACGGCATTATTCACACGCCATTATTCACACACCATCACACGCCATTATTCACACGCCATTATTCACACGCCATTATTCACACACCATTATTCACACGCCATTATTCACACACCATCACACGCCATTATTCACACACCATCACACGCCATTATTCACTCGCCATTATTCACACGCCATTATTCACACACCATTATTCACACACCATCACACGCCATTATTCACATGCCATTATTCACACGCCATTATTCACACACCATTATTCACACACCATTATTCACACACCATCACACGCCATTATTCACATGCCATTATTCACACACCATTATTCACACGCCATTATTCACACGCCATTATTCACACGCCATTATTCACACGCCATTATTCACACACCATTATTCACACGCCATTATTCACACGCCATTATTCACACACCATTATTCACACGCCATTATTCACACGCCATTATTCACACGCCATTATTCACACACCATTATTCACACACCATTTCAGTTTAAGTCAATGTATCTCAGTTGACTGGTTGTGTCTATTGTTACCATATATCAACGTGAAGCAACTCCCTGCAGTTAGAATGTGCTGCATACTTTAGTGAACACAAGTAAACATCACTGTCCTCCTGGAGATGACAACCATGTGTGCAACAATAAATTCCACCATTATTATGTTCCTCCCCTAGACCTCTCACACATAAACATTCCCACACATACACAACGCACACAATAAAGCATGTGCATGTACTTAGATACATTTAGTCACACACATAGTCTTTTTGCCTCTTGGAGGAACTAGACTCATTATTTTTCAACTCTTTGTTCTGTGTTTAATGAGTTTCTCAGACTGTCTGTTCTTTAGTTGTGTTTTTCAAACATTCTTTACTTAGTCCTACCCTGAGAGCACAAAACACCATAACAGTCAGCGTATCGTCTGAACTAGTGTCCCTCATAGTCAATTATCGCTGTGTGCTCTATAACTCTTTGTGTAGCTGGCCTTGTCCTAGATCGGTGTGTGAACTGGTCCTAGATCAGTTGGAATACAGCAGTGCCAAAGCTGGAACTCAGTACCAGTTCATCCGTTTAGAGCTGGTCTGTTGCGTTTACTGGTCATAAATCAGTTGAAAATACACCATGTTCCAAGGTGATAACTTTAAGTGTAAAGTAAGCCTACAGTATGGGACTGACGTTGTGCATTGCCAGATTGCAGTGGAGCTAACTCTGTACCAGGTGTGTGTATGTGGGAGAACTGTTTGCATTTTCAGCTGTATTGCTAACTGGCCCTAGATCAGTTATAGCTCTAACTCAGTACCAGGTAGAGTCTTTGTGGCTGGTGCTTCGTTGATACAGTAGTCTGACTGTGGGTCAGTGTGTAGGCTACAGTACTCACCATGGGCCTGAGCTGCTGAGCTGTGGGAGTACCCCAGGGCCAGCAGGGCTGTCTCCACCAGCTGGTTGAAGAGGATATCTTTCCTGACCAGGACAAACTCAGCATGCTCCTCTCTATGTCCCTCCTTCCTCTCCACCTCCTCACGCTCTCGTTCACGCTGCATCCCTCCGTCAGACCCTGCCTGCTCTACCACACAGAACACTGGGATCATCAGACCTGGAGGAGAGGAGAGAGAGAGAGAGAGAGAGAGAGAGAGAGAGGAGAGGAGAGGAGAGGAGAGGAGAGGAGAGGAGAGGAGAGGAGAGGAGAGGAGAGGAGAGGAGAGGAGAGGAGAGGAGAGGAGAGGAGAGGAGAGGAGAGGAGAGGAGAGAGAGAGAGAGGACAGAGAGAGAATGAGAGAGAGAGGAGAGAGAGGAGAGGAGAGGAGAGAGAGGAGAGAAAGAGAGAGAGAGAGAGAGAGAGAAAGAGAGAGAGAGAGAGAGAGAGGAAAGAGAGAGAGAGAGGAGAGGAGAGAGAGACAGGGAAGGTAAAGAGAAATTGACGAGAACGTTAGTCAATCTTATGCTAAGAAGGTAAAATATTATATATTATATCTAATTAGGTATGCATGGAATACTTTATATATATTATAGGAGAAGTTCATTTGAAATGTGCTGATATAAATTACACGAAACAATCAATGGATCGTTTGAATGGCTGTTTATTCAGTTTTGTAGTATACTTTTGTCTCTTAAATCCTGTTCAAGTAATAGACTGCAGCTAATCTAATGGCAAGGATATTCTTTAGATTAAAGGTGAAATAAAAATGGATATGCAAAGACATCATAAAAAGTTAGCAGTTAGAGAATTACCATTTGAAGTGTCAATATCAATTGATTGAAAGCTTGAGACTGCTTAAGTATCTAAGTTATTTACATTGATTGACCGCCACAAGAGTACAGTTGGTGCTTTCTGGATCAAACACTAATACAAGCTATTGTGTCCATGATCAGTTCTTCCATCATTTAAAGTTACACAGAATTCAGTGGACTTGCTATGCCAGTTTCAACGGCTCTACTTTGGACGATTTATCGCAAGGCCTTGTAGATTATTTATAATTGAACTATTTCATGGATTAAGCTGGAGCGTGGTAACCGTTCCCAGAGTGATAATGGTCCACACAATGCCCACATACTTTTCTGTGTTATTGACTGTATGTTTGTTTATCCCATGTGTAACTCTGTGTTGTTGTTTTTGTCACACTGCTATGCTTTATCTTGGCCAGGTCTCAGTTGTAAATGAGAACTTGTTCTCAACTGGCACACCTAGTTAAATAAATGTGAAATATATATTTTTTCAATAAACAACTGCCCAGAGCCTTCTTTCACATCAGACCTGGCACCATGACCTGCCCACAGGTCACCAACGTTGGTTGGGCAGTAACACAGACTGTCAAAGATTGCAGTGAGTAGAGGTCAGGAGTTTTTCCTGGCCACATCAGCTGACATCTAGGGCTCTTTCGCTCCCAGCATCCAGGCATTATGTTTTTCACCCCATATTCAATATTGTTTCAACTGCTGTGGTTTTCTATGGACCCTCACCCTACTACAATAGTCATGTAGCGCACAGTAGAATGATAACCAGCGACGATTGCTAGTGTTTACAAGTTAACACAATAGTCAACATTTAAAATAATCTCATTCTTAATCTTTCATTATTTTATTTCTTATTTTTAGTACCACTCCCAAAATCCCACCCCACTATCAGATATCACAACAACCACATGATTCCTCCTTCACCAATATCCCTCTTTTTCCTGAAAGGCTTTTGATTGTAGGCCACCTGTCGACTGGCAATTAATTAAGGCTCTCACAAGAAATGAGGGTCTGAGCATTAGGCAAACTCCCAGCACTAATAATAAGAGTAGAGCAATACCACACGCACACGACGCAGCAGCGCCATTATAGCCTCTCTCTCTCTCTCCCTCTCTCTCTCTCCCCCTTGTTTTAATCAGTCAATTCCTATATTTCTATTTCCTCTCCATTAATCATCCCGGCTCCCAGTTCGATGGGCTCTTATGGAGTGAATTACACACTGGAGCTTTGTGCCAATTCAAGTAAGTGAATTTCCCCCAACAGGGAAATATAACTGTCAACACAGAGCAGCTCCAACCAGCTCTCTCTCTCTCCCTCTCTCTCTCTCCTCCCTTGCCCACTCTCTCCCATCCCTTCTCTCTCTCTCTCTCCTCCCTTGCCCACTCTCTCTCTCCCTCCCTCCCCTTCTCTCTCTCTCCCTCCCTCCCACTCTCTCTCTCCCTCCCTCCCCTTCTCTCTCTCTCTCTCCCTCCATCCCCTTCTCTCTCTCTCTCCCTCCCTCCCACTCTCTCTCTCTCTCTCCCTCCCTCCTCCTCTCTCTCCGCCTCTCTCTCTCCCTCCCTCCCCCCCTCTCTCTCTCCCTCCCTCCCTCCACCTCTCTCTCGCTCTCCCTCCCCCTCTCGCTCTCCCTCCCTCCCCCTCTCTCTCTCTCTCTCCCTCCCTCCCCCCCTCTCTCTCTCCCTCCCTCACCCCTCTCTCTCTCCCTCCCCCCCTCTCTCTCTCTCTCTCTCTCCCTCCCTACCCCTCTCCCTCCCTCCCCCTCCCCATCCCTCCCCCTCTGTCTTAAAGTCTGTGTCTATCACCCTCTTCTTCCTTTCCTCCAGATCTTGTTAATGGGGGGAATGTGAGGGAATGGACATGTGTAATACTGTATATACCTGAAATATATGCATGTGTGTGATCTATACTAAACAAAAATATTAATATGAGGAAATCAGTCAATTGAAATAAATTCATTAGGACCTAATCTATAGATTTCACATGATTGGGAATACAGATATGCCTCTGTTGGTTACAGATACCTTAAAAAGAAGGGGCCTCACAATGAGCCTCAATGAGCCTCTGTATTTTTGTGCATTCAAATTGCTAATCGATAAAATGTACTTGTGTTCGTTGTCCGTAGCTTATGCCTGACCACACCATAACCTCACCACCACTCTGTTCACAAGGTTGACATCAGCAAACCGCTCGCCCACACAATGCCATACACAAGGTCTGCGGTAGTGAAGCCGGTTGGGCGTACTGACAAATTCTCTAAAACAATGATGGAGGCGGCTTATGGTATAGAAATGATCATTCGGTTCTCTGGCAACAGCTCTGGTGGACATTCCTGCAGTCAGCATGCCAGTTGCACTCTCCCTCTAAACTTCAGACACCTGTAGCATTGTGTTGTGTGACAAAACGGCACATTTTAGAATGGCTTTTTATTGTTCCCCAGCACAAGGTGCACCTGTGTAATGATCATGCTGTTTAATCAGCATCTTGATATACCACACCTGTCAGGTGGATGGATTATCTTGGAAGGAGAAATGCTCACTAACAGGGATGTGGAGAAATGCTCACTAACAGGGATGTGGAGAAATGCTCACTAACAGGGATGTGGAGAAATGCTCACTAACAGGGATGTGGAGAAATGCTCACTAACAGAGATGTGGAGAAATGCTCACTAACAGGGATGTGGAGAAATGCTCACTAACAGGGATGTGGAGAAATGCTCACTAACAGGGATGTGGAGAAATGCTCACTAACAGGGATGTGGAGAAATGCTCACTAACAGAGATGTGGAGAAATGCTCACTAACAGAGATGTGGAGAAGTGCTCACTAACAGAGATGTGGAGAAATGCTCACTAACAGGGATGTGGAGAAATGCTCACTAACAGGGATGTGGAGAAATGCTCACTAACAGGGATGTGGAGAAATGCTCACTAACAGGGATGAAAACACATTTGTGCACAATGTTTTAGAGAAATAATATTTGTATCTGTATTGAAATGTTCTGGGATCCTTTATGTCAGCTCATGAAACATGGGACCAACACTACATGTTGCATTTATATTTCTGTTCAGCGTATGAATCTAGACATCTATTAATGTACTGTAAAGCTGAATGTGTGTATACTGTGTGAGTGTTCATAGGCCTACAGTGTGTTTGTGTGAATGCGTTCCATATTACACACCTGAATGTGAGAGTGCTCCATAGAACCTATATGCTGTATGTGACAGTGTGTGTGGCCCAGTCCTCATGGCTGGGCTGTGGTTTGGAGGAGACACATTGAGTTTCCTACCTTCGAAGACAACCCCTCATTAAGACGAACCATCCAGTCCAGCTGCTGCCAGGGCAAAGGAAGTGAAGTACCATCTCCCCGTCTCCCTCTTCTTCCCCCTACAGCATCACGCTCATCTCCAAGTTTCCTGTCTCCTCTAATATTCTCTATTGTGTGTGTGTGTGTGTGTGTGTGTGTGTGTGTGTGTGTGTGTGTGTGTGTGTGTGTGTGTGTGTGTGTGTGTTATATAATCTCACACATACATTAACAATCTTATGTATGCAGAGTGATCGATAACCTAGAGAGGAGTATAAATCAGCTTTATATAGCCATACTTTATTCAATAACCTCGGTGCTGTATAGTTCCCACGGCACTCTTATGGAACACACTAGATCTACACAGCACAGCCTGGTATGGGATTGAATGGATCCAAACTCAATGCTAAGGATTAGGCTTATTATACAGTCCTATAAAATACTGCAATGAGCCTTGTGAACTCTAGCGTGCATGGCAATGTGGAGTGTAACTAGGGCCAGGAGTGTGTCCAAAACCCTTGTTCTGGTCCTAGTTACCAGAGGGTAAGGGCCACAGAGAGAGAGTAAGGCAAAGACAAAGAGAGACTAACTATCAAGGCTGTGAGTGTGGCTGTATCCCGATTCTCCACACTTGCTCACTCCCCATTATAGATTTAAAAAGCATTGGATTGGTGTAAAACATTGGATGGAAGGTAGTTTCTATCAATGTGTACAAGTGCATACGGTGGGTGTGTTTTGGAGCATCCTACCTCCCAGAGGTCTGTGTGGGTGGCCGTTGTGGCGTAGGAGGCGTGGCCCAGTGGGGCTCCCATTGAGCTCCAAACGCCCCATCTTCCCTGGCGGGGGTCCACTGAAGTCCGGGCTGCTCCCCCGCCGCTCCCGCTCAGGACTGTCCTGCATGCGGGGGCTCTCCCCGCCACCACGCTCCATCCCCCTCCAACCACCAGGGGGGGCTACTGCCAGAGGGTAAGGGCCTAGAGGGGCACAGACAGCAGAGGGTAAGGTCCTAGAGGGGCACAGACATCAGAGGGTAAGGGCCTAGAGGGGCACAGACATCAGAGGGTAAGGGCCTAGATGGGCACAGACATCAGAGGGTAAGGGCCTAGATGGGCACAGACATCAGAGGGTAAGGGCCATAGATTGGCACAGACATCAGAGGGTAAGGGCCTAGATGGGCACAGACAGCAGAGGGTAAGGGCCTAGACGGGCACAGACAGCAGAGGGTAAGGGTCTAGATGGGCACAGACAGCAGAGGGTAAGGGCCTAGACGGGCACAGACAGCAGAGGGTAAGGGCCTAGACGGGCACAGACATCAGAGGGTAAGGGCCTAGACGGGCACAGACAGCAGAGGGTAAGGGCCTAGATGGGCACAGACAGCGACAGCAGAGGGTAAGGGCCTAGAGGGGCACAGACATCAGAGGGTAAGGGCCTAGAGGGGCACAGACATCAGAGGGTAAGGGCCTAGAGGGGCACAGACAGTGACAGCAGAGGGTAAGGGCCTAGAGGGGCACAGACAGCGACAGCAGAGGGTAAGGGCCTAGAAGGGCACAGACAGCGACAGCAGAGAGTAAGGGCCTAGATGGGCACAGACATCAGAAGGTAAGAGCCTAGAGGGGCACAGACAGCGACAGCAGAGGGTAAGGGCCTAGAGGGGCACAGACAGCGACAGCAGAGAGTAAGGGCCTAGAAGGGCACAGACAGCGACAGCAGAGAGTAAGGGCCTAGAGGGGCACAGACAGCGACAGCAGAGGGTAAGGGCCTAGAGGGGCACAGACAGTGACAGCAGAGAGTAAGGGCCTAGAGGGGCACAGACAGCGACAGCAGAGGGTAAGGGCCTAGAGGGGCACAGACAGCGACAGCAGAGGGTAAGGGCCTAGAGGGGCACAGACAGGGACAGCAGAGGGTAAGGGCCTAGAGGGGCACAGACAGCGACAGCAGAGGGTAAGGGCCTAGAGGGGCACAGACAGCGACAGCGACAGCAGAGGGTAAGGGCCTAGAGGGGCACAGACAGCGACAGCGACAGCAGAGGGTAAGGGCCTAGAGGGGCACAGACAGGGACAGCAGAGGGTAAGGGCCTATAGGGGCACAGACAGGGACAGCAGAGGGTAAGGGCCTAGAGGGGCACAGACAGCAACAGCAGAGGGTAAGGGCCTAGAGGAGCACAGACAGCGACAGCAGAGGGTAAGGGCCTAGAGGGGCACAGACAGCGACAGCAGAGGGTAAGGGCCTATAGAGGGGCACAGACAGCGACAGCAGAGGGTAAGGGCCTAGAGGGGCACAGACAGCGACAGCAGAGGGTAAGGGCCTAGAGGGGCAGGGACAATGAAGAAAGTTAAGCAAAACGCAAAAAGATCAGTCCAAAAAACTACCAAAATTATATATGAAATACAATCACTAAGTTTTCACTTCTACATACATACTGTAAAGAATATCCCTACCCCACACACCACGCAGACTTCCTCAGAGACAGAACAGATAGCCAAACATGTGGCTACTATCCTATCCCTGAAACCCCAGGCTTGTTTTTAAGGAGCCTGGTAGCTTATCTGCATTATCAACAAACAGTCAGGCTCAACAGAGACAGAGAGCGAGATAGCGAGAGAGCGAGAAAGACAGAGAGAGAGAGAGGTTCTGCACCAGCATGTGTGGGGAATGTAAACTAGGCTGAGTGGGTGAAGGTGGAGGGGATTGGGTGGTGGAAGGTCTACTCTAACAGTAAAGGATTCCAACTCTGACCCCACTCTAGCCTCGGTACTCGCAGTCAGTCAGGAGTGACGTTTTTGTCTGGTGTGTCCCCGAGAGAGACAGAAGAAGATATGTATAAATATACTGTGTGTGTGTGTGTGTGTGTGTGTGTGTGTGTGTGTGTGTGTGTGTGTGTGTGTGTGTGTGTGTGTGTGTGTGTGTGTGTGTGTGTGTGTGTGTGTGTGTGTGTGTGTGTGTGTGTGTGTGTGTGTGTGTGTGTGTCGCTGGATGCATCAGCGTGGGGCAGTGTCCTGGGATCAGTATAATTGGTCTGCCAAAGCGCTCATATTGGGATTGTCCATAAGAGAGGCTGCGAGGCAATAGAGGACACCTGCCAATTATCAAAGAGCAGAGAGAACACACACACACAAGCAAGCCAAATGGACCGGTCATATTTGCATACTAGTCTTTGGACACTGCCAGCCAACAATGTGTGTAAACTATGTCTGAGTGAGGGAGAGAGAGTAGGGGGACAGAAAGTGAAGAGGGAGAGAGAGGAGAAAAGAGTGAGAATTGGAAAGGGGTACCCACTGAAGAGAGATGGTAAGAAGGTATATTATTTTATAGCACCTTTTATTTAGCAGCCTACGTTACAAGAAATGTGGGCGGCAGGTAGCCTAGCGGTGGGGCAGGAAGAAAACATTTGCTAGTTCCAACCCCCGAGCCCGACTTCATTAAAAATCGGTCGATGTGCCCTTGAGCAAGGTAACCCTAATAGCTCCTGCAAGTTGCTGGATAACAGCGTCAATGTTAAACAAAGAGAAAAGTAGTAGGGGAAGAAAATAAAAATATGATTATTTTGGGAGCAAGAGGGATGGCCAAGAAAAACATAAATGTGAAGAAAGATCATAACACATGTTTGAAAGAGAGGGATGATCTCCATCCTCTTCCCAACCAAAGCCCCCACCCTCCTGATCGTTTTTACAGACCTAGTCTCTCTCTCCCTGCTAACACTGTCATGAGTCCCCACAAAGACATCGTTTTCACACTGTGGTCTCTCTCCCTCTCTTCTCCTTCTCCCTCTCCGTCTTCTCCTTCTCCCTCTCCCTCTTCTCCTTCTCCCTCTTCTCCTTCTCCCCTCTCCCTCTTGTCCTTCTCCCTCTTCTCTTCTCCCTCTTCTCTTCTCTTCTCCTTCTCCCTCTCCCTCTTCTCTTCTCCCTCTTCTCTTCTCTTCTCTTCTCCCTCTTCTCTTCTCTTTCTCCCTCTTCCTCTTCTCCCTCTCCCCCTTCCTCTTCTCCCTCTCCCTCTCCCTCTTCTCCCTCTCCCTCTTCCCTTCTCCCTCTCCCTCTTCTCTTCTCCTTCTCCCCTCTCCCTCTTGTCCTTCTCCCTCTTCTCTTCTCCCTCTTCTCTTCTCTTCTCCTTCTCCCTCTCCCTCTTCTCTTCTCCCTCTTCTCTTCTCTTCTCTTCTCCCTCTTCTCTTCTCTTTCTCCCTCTTCCTCTTCTCCCTCTCCCCCTTCCTCTTCTCCCTCTCCCTCTCCCTCTTCTCCCTCTCCCTCTTCCCTTCTCCCTCTCCCTCTTCTCTTCTCCCTCTCCCCTTCTCCCTCTTCCCTTCTCCCTCTTCTCTTCTCCCTCTTCTCCCTCTCCCCTTCTCCCTCTTCCCTTCTCCCTCTCCCTCTTCTCTTCTCTTCTCTTCTCCCTCTTCTCTTCTCTTCTCCCTCTTCTCTTCTCCCTCTCCTCTTCTCCCTCTCCCTCTTCACTTCTCCCTCTCCCTCTTCTCTTCTCCCTCTCCCTCTTCTCCCTCTCCCTCTTCTCTTCTCCCTCTCCCTCTTCTCTTCTCCCTCTCCCTCTCCCTCTTCTCTTCTCTTCTCCCTCTCCCTCTTCTCTTCTCCCTCTCCCTCTTCTCTTCTCCCTCTCCCTCTTCTCCCTCTCCCTCTTCTCTTCTCCCTCTCCCTCTTCTCTTCTCCCTCTCCCTCTCCCTCTTCTCTTCTCTTCTCCCTCTCCCTCTTCTCTTCTCCCTCTTCTCTTCTCCCTCTCCCTCTTCTCTTCTCTTCTCCCTCTCCCTCTCCCTCTTCTCTTCTCTTCTCCCTCTTCTCTTCTCCCTCTCCCTCTTCTCTTCTCCCTCTCCGGCTCCCGCATGGGGCAACGCCTCTCATTTCTCCAATACAGAGGACAAAAACACCGCCGACCACGGAACCCAAAGAAAACTGCCCACATACACCTCCAATCTGAGAGGAATTACGAGCTTGGGTGAAATGTCTAAATGAATAATAAATTAAACACATTAGCCTTGGCGTGATTAAGAAGAAACTTTGCGTGGGCCCAAAAAAAGCAAGTGGCTGAATTCCCTGGTGTTTAATAAGATCGTGGCTGAATGGCTGAATTCCCTGGTGTTTAATAAGATCGTGGCTGAATGGCTGAATTCCCTGGTGTTTAATAAGATCGTGGCTGAATGGCTGAATTCCCTGGTGTTTAATAAGATCGTGGCTGAATGGCTGAATTCCCTGGTGTTTAATAAGATCGTGGCTGAATGGCTGAATTCCCTGGTGTTTAATAAGATTGTGACTGAATGGCTGAATTCCCTGGTGTTTAATAAGATCGTGGCTGAATGGCTGAATTCCCTGGTGTTTAATAAGATCGTGGCTGAATGGCTGAATTCCCTGGTGTTTAATAAGATCGTGGCTGAATGGCTGAATTCCCTGGTGTTTAATAAGATCGTGGCTGAATGGCTGAATTCCCTGGTGTTTAATAAGATCGTGGCTGAATGGCTGAATTCCCTGGTGTTTAATAAGATCGTGGCTGAATGGCTGAATTCCCTGGTGTTTAATAAGATCGTGGCTGAATGGCTGAATTCCCTGGTGTTTAATAAGATTGGCATGAAGAAATATGAAGGACCTTTGAATGGAAAGAAATGTGCTCCAGTGCTAGTACAGTAGTTTGTCTCTCTCTCTCTCTCTCTCTCTTCCTCTCTCTCTCTTCCTCTCTCTCTCTCTCTCTCTCTCTTCCTCTCTCTCTCTTTCTCTCTCTCTCTCTCAGAATTCACATGCTAACAAACTGGCAGCTCTGTTCAAGAACAATAGAATAGCCATGTATAAATGGTATTGCTATAATACACCGTCTAATGTAAACAGCTTCAGGAACAGCTATTCAACTCTCTCCTCCAATATAAACTGCATGGAGGGAAATTGGCTCCCAACCTCCTGTAAACTAGATGATTATTTACTAGCCACCAGGGAGGATATCATTTGAACAAGAAAGGACAAAAGGATCTACAAGGAGAGTAATAGGCTAACCCCAGTCACAGTAGGAGCTTTAATCTATTCCCTGTACTTTTATCTTCTGCATAACCTCTAATCATTGTATTTTGAAAGGGCCACATGCCTCACTCACCCTGTACTCAGCTCCCCTCACCTCTCTCTCAGTACATTTGCGACAAACCTCTCCCCTCCAACAAGTCCCAACCTGACCCTCAGGAGCCGACGATCCCAATCACCACCTCACTGCCGCCTGCCGGCATCTCAGCGCCCTTCTTTCCTTCAGAACCTCCTCCACCATAGTCACAAATATTTGAGGAGATAAAAAAAAAAGCATTTCACATTTTCTCGTGCCCACATACTGGGTGGCGACCTTAGAGGTGGTGTCAACCTCAAACACATCTACACCGAAACCTGTTTTAATGTGACCCAGCGACGTCAACTTGTACTGATGAGGCCGATGCAGCCCAGAAGACGTTGCTTTGCCTCTCCAATGTCCTGACCATTAACCTGTCTCAAGACTAGACAGACCAAACATACAGACATACAGAAGCAGCCTCACTTTACAGTATGAATATCTACAACAAACACTTCTCTTTTCCTTCAAACTCAGTGATCCGGTGCAACATTCCCTTTTCTGAATTATGGATAGTGTAAGAATGTGGAGTATATTAAATATTAAACCTGGTGCCAGACAATGCCTGTGGACCGTACAGAGAACAGAGCACAGCCGCCCATGTCTCATAGTGTCATTGTTTTCCTCCTTCACAGGACAACATGGGGTTTCACCTTCAATGGGAGGGTGGGAGGGTTGGGAGGGGGGGGGGGGTCTGTGTGTGTGTGTAGTTCTGTGTCTTAGCCTTACAGTGGAAAATATGAGTGTGTAGACAAA